>NW_024962152.1:0-138730 GCF_018350195.1 Panthera tigris | reverse complement strand
TACTAGCAAATCGAATTCAATATCACATAAAAAGAATTATTCAACATGATCAAGTGGGATTCATTCCTGGGATGCAGGGCTGGTTCAATATTCGCAAATCAATCAATGTGATACATCACATTAATACAAGAAAAGATAAGAACCATATGATCCTGTCAATAGATGAAGAAAAAGCATTTGACAAAATACAGCATCCTTTCTTGATTAAAACCCTCAAGAAAGTCGGGATAGGAGGAACATACTTCGACATCATAAAAGCCATTTATAAAAAGCCCACGGCTAATATCATCTTCAATGGGGAAATAGAGTATTCCCCCTGAGACCAGGAACACGCCAGGGATATTCACTCTCACCACTGTTGTTTAACATAGTGTTGGAAGTCCTAGCATCAACATTCAGACAACAAAAGGAAATCAAAGGCATCAAAATTGGCAAAGATGAAGTCAAACTTTCACTTTTTGCAGATGACATGATATTTTACATGGAAAACCTGATAGGCTCCACCAAAACTCTGCAAAATTGATATATGAATTCAGCAAAGTCGCAGGATACAAAATTAATGTACAGAAATCAGTTGCATTCTTATACACTAATAATGAAGCAACAGAAAGACAAATAAAGAAACTGATCCCATTCACAACTGCACCAGGAAGCATAAAATACCTAGGAATAAACCTAACCAAAGATGTAAAAGATGTTTTCAGATGTATGCTGAAAACCATAGAAAGCTTATGAAGGAAAGTGAAGAAGACACAAACAGAAAAACATCCCGTGCTCATGAACTGGAAGAATAAATATTGTTAAAATGTCAATACTACCCAAAGCGATCTACACATTCAATGCAATCCCAATCAAAATTGCACCAGCATTCTTCTCGAAGCTAGAACAAACATTCCCAAAATTTGTATGGAACCACCAAAGACTCCAAATAGCCAAAGTAATATTGAAGAAGAAAACCAAAATGGGAGGCATCACAATCCCAGACTTTAGCCTTTACTACAAAGCTGTCATCATCAAGACAGCATGGTATTGGCACAAAAACAGACACATAGACCAATGGAATAGAATGGAGACTCCAGAACTGGACCCACAAAAGTATGGCCAACTAATCTTTGACAAAGCGGAAAGAATATCCAATTGAAAAAAGACAGTCTCTTTAACAAATGGTGCTGGGAGAACTGGACCAGCAACATGCAGAAGGATGAAAATAGACCACTTTCTGGACACCATTCACAAAAATAAACTCAAAAATAGATAAAGGGACCTGAATGTGAGACAGGAAACCATCAAAACCCTAGAGGAGAAAGCAGGAAAAAACCTCTCTGACCTCAGCCGCAGCAATTTCTTACTAGGCACATCTCCAGAAGCAAAGGAACTAAAAGCAAAAATGAACTATTGGGACTTCATGAAGATAAAAAGCTTCTGCATTACAAAGGAAACAATCAACAAAACTAAAGGGCAACTGATGGAGTGGGAGAAGATATTTGCAAATGACATATCGGATAAAGGGCTAGTGTCCAAAATCTATAAACAACTCACCAAACTCCACACCTGAAAAACAAATAATCCAGTGAGGAAATGAACAGAAGACATGGATAGACATTTTTCCAAAGAAAGCATCCCAATGCCCAATAGACACATGAAATGATGCTCGACATCACTCCTCATCAGGGAAATACAAATAAAAACCACACTGAGATACCACCTCATGCTGGTCAGAGTGGCTAAAATGACCAAATCAGGAGGCTATAGATGCTGGTGAGGATGTAGAGAAACGGGAACCCTCTTGCACTGTTGATTGGAATGCCAACTGGTGCAGCTGCCCTGGAAAACAGCGTGGAGGTTCCTCAAAAAATTAAAAATAGACTTACCCTATGACCCAGCAATAGCACTGCTAGGAATTTACCCAAGGGATACAGGAGTGCTGGTGCATAGGGACACATGTGCCTCAATGTTTATAACAGAACTTTCAACAATAACTAAATTATGGGAAGAGCCTAAATGCCCATCAACTGATGAATGGATAAAGAAGATGTAGTTTTTGTATACAGTGGAATACTACTTGACAATGAAAAAGAATGAAATCTGGCCACTTGCAGCAACATAGATGGAACTGGAGGGTATTATACTAAGTGAAATAAGTCAGTCAAAGACGGATACCATATAATTTCACTCATATGTGGGTATTGAGAAACTTATCAGAACACCATGGGGGAGGGGAAAGGGGAAAACGTTACAGAGAGGGAGGGAGGAAAACCATAAGAAACTCTTACATACTGAGAACAAACTGAGGGTTGATGGTGGGTGGGGGGTAGGGGAAAGTGGGTGATTGCATTGAAGAGAGCACTTCTTGGGATGAGCACTGGGTGTTGTATGGAAACCAATTTGACAATAAATTATATTAAAAAATAAACAAAACAAGCAAAGCAGAAAGAAACCCACAAAAAACAGATTTTTAAATACAAAAAACAACAGAGGGGAGGTTGGTGGGAGGATGGGTGAAGTTGATAAAGGGATCAAGAGGTCCAGATTTCCAGTTACAAAATAATTAAATCACAGACATGAAAAGTATAGCACAGGCAAGATAGTCAATAAGATAGTTGTAACGTTGTTTGGTGACAGATGGTGACTACACTTATCGTGGTGATCACCAAGTATATAATTATACAGACTTGTTGAACCTGAAACCTGTATGCTCATTATACCACAATGTATAGTGAATATCACACTAAAACAATCTTAGTTTACTCATTATTTTTAATTGATTGAATCTTTTACCGCCCTGTTAATATAGGTTACGCAAATGGATTGATTTTTTTAAATTTATTTTTGAGTGAGAGAACATGAGTGGGATAAGGGCAGAGAGAGTTGGACGGGGGGTACAGAGGTTCTAAAGTGGTTTTCTCACTGACAGCAACAAGCCCAATGCAGGGCTCTAACGCATGAACCATGAGATCATGACCTGAGCTAAAGTTGTATGCTCAACTGAGCCATCCAGGCACCACTGGATTGATTTTTTAATACATATGATCATGTACTGACTACAGGTCTACAGATTCTCCTATTTTAAGTTTTGTTTAGGTGTTGTTATTTCTACCAAGTCAACCTCTCTGACTTTTATAATTCCTATTAAAACATATCCAGATACATTTTTAGTTCCATCAATGTTTAGTTAATTATAACATTTGACTATTTACCATTTGATTATTCTGTTTTGTGAAGATTATCATAACTAATAATATGCACCAGGTAGGTTCTAAGTATATATTATTGGAAAATAAAAAGTGTCAAAACATTGTATTATTTTGAATTATAGAAACCTAATTTGATTCAGCTCTTTAGGAACACGGTGTCTACCTAACAGGCGCTACAACCTTAGAATCATCCCACTCCTTGTATGAAATAGAAAGGATTTGCTTAGAACTACTTACAAGTAACAGTCAGATGGAAGCCATCTAGTGCCTCTCTCTGGTCATTCAGGTGGGAACAGAAATCAGGGATTCCACTCAAATTTCTGCTTTCAAAGCAAGACTTTTGTTATTTCTGTGGCTGAATAAAGAAATAGAAAAGAGAGGCTATGGAAAGTGAACAAAAGCCCAGTTTGTGTGACAATAAAATTCTCTTCTCCTCTTCAACTTCTGGTAGTTTCCACCTTTCCATTATCTCTTAATCTATACAGAGAAAGATTTCTTTTCAGGCAGCCATTCAGAAAATTACAAGGCAATGTTCCCAATGTCTACTGAAGCCAGGAGTGACAAGATGAAATTCAGGTCAATTTTTTGTGGTCAGAAGCATGCTGTGGGACTTTGGGGAGGCTGCTCAAACAGAAATGACACAGCTGGGAGGGCCTGCTTTGCTCTCCTTCTGCTCTCCTGCCTGATGTCTGAAATGAAGACAGGGTGGTTGGTCTAGCCTGAAGCTCCAACTGCCATCCTGGTCCATGGACAGCCCTGATGATAGGGACCACATGCTAAGATGTTGGAGCAAAAAGACAGATAATGTAAGAACTGCCATAGTGGGAATTTCAAGATTAAGTTGCATAACCTTCCTTTAGGATTTTGTTGTTGTTGTTGTTTCCTAATGAAAAAGGAGTATCTCTCTCCTGTGTGACCTTGGACAAGAGAGGTCACTTCTCTGGGACATATTCCCCTGTGCATAGTGGCAGAGATAAGAGTGAAGGCAGATTGGATAATTCTCATATCTGATGCTTTTACATGGCCAACATCTATGTTATTTTCTAATAGAAAGAGAAGGAATGTCATTGGACGAGGAGGGGGCAAGGGCACTGAGACTGGCACTTCATGACCAAAGGGATGGATATGCTGTCTATGCATGCACAACATGCCTAATCTCTCCTCAGTAGGGCATCTGGCTTTTGTTGTCTACCAGTCTTGAAATGAGGCCTTGTTGACTAGTGGCTTGTCCCCTAATGCACCCCTGTGATAATAAGCATTCTGTACCTATGCTTACCTGAGCAGCGTCCCACACTGACACCCCATTCAGTACTAATTGAGCATGAAAACTTACCCTGGCTGATCACTTGCTTATGCTGTTCCACATCTTAAATCCTGATGTACAATTGGGAAATTGTGGCCCAGAAAGAAGTAGGTACTGACTCATCCCACAGGAGGTTATCTGAAGATTAGGCCAAGCTCCAGCTTCCTTGGTCAAGTCTCAACCCTTCCCTTCAGGTTTATTTTAGAAATGAGAGACCCTAAGATCCTAGGAACCCTGCCCACTTCCTCCCCATATGGGGTTATTTTCATCCCTGCATCCTCACATGTACACAGGCACAAGAGCTCATATTGACTTCTCAAGTGAGGACCATGAAGGTACAATCAAGGAAGAGTAGAAACCAGGTAAGGGACATAAGGCAGAGGATAAAGAGCATGAAAGCAGCTCTTCCATGGAACAGGGGTATCCATTCTCCTGGCTTCATGCTTGGGAGCTCAAAAATGGGGAGGGGATCCCTACACTTCTAGATTTCTACCTAGTTCAGGGCTATCCCTGGCCCAGCCTGAAGAAGTCAGGACTGGGGTCTTGTCTTCCACATCTGTGGATACCTGGAGCTAAGATAAGACCATCTTGCCTTGGGTAGACTGGGTATATGATAAAAAGTTCAGTGTCCTCCTATATAAAGTAACTTCCTTCCTGTTGGTGACTGTAAGAATTTCATATGCTCATAAAGTTCCTAATGGCCTTGGATCTCCAGTGATGACCCACTGTGCACTGAGAACCTGAGAAAATGATTTACACTCCCTGGAGATCCTTTAGAACTGACAGAGGCTTCAGGGATTGTGTGGATAAGAGCTTGGGATAAAGAAGAATATGCCAGAGTACTGTGCACTCATACCACTGTCTAAGGACAAGATCAGTGCTTGTTGTACCCTGAGAGTTCTCATCTGGAAGTAAGTTAGGATGTCTCACAAGTAAAGAGGGCATTGTGGGGGTGGATAGGAATCAGAGAGCAAGGGAGGTTCTTGATGTCCCTCTCACAGCCTTGGAAGTTTTCAGGTCCTGCTCCTTTACCCTAGGGGTCTGAAGAGTCTCTGTTATGCAGACACTCAAATAAAGATGCCTGTTTTTGGTTGTGTTTCTGCCTGGGATGCAGTGCTGGTGCTGACCTCCAGGAGAAAGGCAGGCTCATGTCTTTTATGTCCACTGAGTTTTGGGGCAGTTTTTTCCTTTATTGTTTTCTGGGTTTTTTTTTTTTTGTTCAGTTTTGTGGAGATATATAACATACAACATTCTATAAGTTATTAATGCTATGTGATATATTTCAAAGGTGCTAAGGTAGTAAACCCTAAAATATAACAAAGGAAAATGTATATATTTATTTTTGGTGGTGAATGTTAACTAAAGTTATTGTGGTAGCCATTACACAATATGTATATGCCAAGTCATTATGTTATACACCTTAAACTTCTAGAGCCCACTGTGCCTTTAGGCAGAGGTCTTTTGGGCTGTCTCTCCCCACCCCCTGCCTCAGAAACAACTTGCATCTCCCTTTATCAGCAGTGTTCACCTCCACTATTTGAGTTTGTTAAAAGTAGAAAGAGGGGCACAAGATCTTCCCATATGTTCATTCAACAACTCTGTGCCAAACCCTCACCCTGTGCCAGGAATCCTAGTGGGCCTAAGTGAGGGGTTGAAAGTAACCCAGTTGTCCCTGCTTGCCAGGAGGTCACAGTCTGAAGTGGAGATAGATAAGAGCACAAAAGCAAAGATATGTGAAGGAAAAGAGAAAGTGGTGTAGTGCAAACACTGCAGGGTGCAATGAAGGAGGGTTGGGGAGGGCAGTCTTAAAGTGTCACTAGGAGAATCTTGCTAGAACCAGAATGACAAGAGGGAGCCACCCTGAAGAAGTCTAGGAGCAGTGTGTCAGAGAGAAGCCACAATGGGTGCTGAAACTCAGAGCCAGAAGTTGGTTTGACCAAAGGAGTGTAGAAAGTTGGCCAGAGAGGCTGGAGAGAACCTGGCAGGAGAGAGGAGGGAAAGGAAAGCATGGCAGGACCTCATTCTGGGCCTGGTAGGCTGTTATAGTCTCCTTTCTGACTACATTGCCCCAAAACATTGCATTTTAAGACTACATATATTTTAATAACTCACAATTTGTGTGGACCAGTGATCTCGGTATGGCTTAGCTCAGTGTCTCTGCCTCGATGTAGCTCACAGGCTGGTGAGGGTTTTTTTTGTTTGTTTATTTTGAGAGTGAGTGCATTCACATTCATGAGCAGAGAGAGAGAGCAGGCATGCCCGCGCGCGAGAGAATCCCAAGTAGGCTCCACCCTGTCAGCATAGAATCCTGTGCAGAGCTCAATATCACAAACTGTGAGAGCATGACCTGAGCTGAAATCAAGAGCTGGACTCTCAACCGACTGAGGCACCCAGGTGCTCCTTTTTATCGTAGTTTAAAAAGATACTGTTCCATTTATTATTTTTCCCTGTGGAGACTATTTGGACACACAGAAACAAAACATTTATGATATTCTATGATAAGTAGAACAGTATAATAAGAGCTGGCTGTAAGCCTGGTTTTCTTGCATAGTTAACACTGGGGCCTGGGGAAATTACTGAACTTCTCTGTGCATTTCTTTCTTCCATTAACAAGGAAGCATAATGATGAGTTCACTGGTTTAAACTTCCTATATCAGAAAGGGGTACTTTCAAGTCTTGTGGGGATGGGCATGAACCATGATTTTTTAGCTTTGCTGTACATCAGAGCTGCAGTGCTGAAGCCTCTGACTTTGGCTGTTAAGAAGAACAGTGCAGTTCTTGCATGGTTTCTCATGTGCTCCTTCTCCCCAATCAATAGACATCCCCCATTCACATGTGTATAATTTTTAAAAAATACTGTACATTTATGATCACCCCTGTTACCTAGCTCTGTGTTCTCAGATGACTCATTAAAACCAGTACCCTGGTGTGTTTCAATACCTCACACTGCAATTATATATCAACAAAATGTCCCTACTGAAAAAGGAAGACCTAAAACCCTTTGAAAATGTCCTTTATAGGACTTGCATGAGACATGGAACTTTCTAAAGTTTAAATACGTAAAGGTGTTGAATGACATATAGAACTGCCTCTAAAACATGTTCTAGTGTGATTAACTCAGAGTGAAAACTGTTCATGCACATGAATGTCTCCTCACACACTGCTCACTGGCTCACACTTGATTAAGAAAAAGAACATTACAAAGGAGACATTGCACACTCGGTACCTGATAAATTGGATAGACTTCCCATTTTATATACATTCTAACAGATAGAATATTTAGGAAACTTCAGGTTACAGACAGGCAAACTATGTTTTTGTATGAAAAATAGAAAAATGTTAAAAATAAAAATATCTTAGTGTTCTATAAAAATTGCACTACAATTTAAATATTTTATTTAATGAATGTTTGCTTCTGCTTTTATACTGTAACTTGGACTTTTCTAAACCATGGTCACACTGAATTAAAGACACTTCTCTAGGCATATTGCTACTTGCCACAGAATTTATTATCTTTAAAGACCTTGATTTGGAAGAATGATTGGAAAATAGTTTTAAAATACTATTCATCCTATATTGCACTTTTATGCATGAAGCCTTAATATACTGCCATTATTACATGTAATTAATTTTCCATATCTCTTATTAGCTTTTTTAAATTTTTATTTTTTTTCTTTTAAACTTTGTTTTTCTAAGTTTTTTTTTAAATATGAAATTTATTGTCAAATTGGTTTCCATACAACACCCAGTGCTCATCCCAGCATGTGCCCTCCTCAATGCCCATCACCTACTTTCCCCTCCCTCCCACCCCCCCATCAACCCTCAGTTTTTAATTTAAATTTTTTTTTTGCATTATTCTATGTCCTTACTTTATTTTTTCTTATTTAAATCCAAGTTAGTTGGGGCACCTGGTGGATCAGGCATCCAACTCATGATCTCACAGTTCATGAGTTTGAGCCCCATGTCAGGCTCCGTGCTGACAACTCAGAGCCTAGAGCCTGCTTCAGATTATGTGTCTCCCTCTCTCTCTGCCCCTTCCCTGCTCTCTCTCTCTCTCAAAAACAAATAAACATTAAAAAAATTAAAATCCAAGTTAGTTAACATATACTGTAGTAACGATTTCAGGAGTAGAATTTAGTGATTCATCACTTACATATAACACCCAGTGCTCGTCTCAACAAGGGTCCCCCTTTAATGCCCATGTCTCATTTAGCCCATCCCCCCACCTACTACCCCACCAGCAACCCTCAGTTTGTTCTTTGTGTTTAAGAATCTCTTATGAAGTGCCTAAATGCCCATCAACTGACAAATGGATAAAGAAGATGTGGTTTATATATACAATGGAATACTACTTGGCAATGAGAAAGAATGAAACGGCCATTTGCAGCAATGCAGATGGGACTGGAGGGTACTATGCTAAGTGAAATAAGTCAGTCAGAGAAAGATATCATATGTTTTCACTCATATGTGGAATTTGAGAAACTTAACAGAAGACCATGGGGAAAGGGAAGGGGAAAAAATAGTTAACAAACAGAGAGGGAGGGGGGCAAACCATGAGACTCTTAAATACAGAAAACAAACTGAGGGTTGATGGGGAGGGCAGGGTAGAGGGGAAAATGGGTGATGGGCATTGAGAAGGGAACTTGTTGGGATGAGCACTGGGTGTTGTATGTAAGTGACGAGTGATGGGAATCTACCCCCAAAACCAAGGGCGCCCTATATACGCTAATGTTAGCCAACTTGACAATAAATTATATTAAAAAAAACCCAAACTCTTATAGTTTGTCTACTTCCCTCTTTTTATCTTATTTTTGCTTCCCTTTCCCTATGTTCATTTGTTTTGTTTCTTAAATTCCACATGAGTGAAATCATACATTTGTCTTTCTCTCACTGACTTATTTCACTTAGCATAATACACTCTAGTTCCATCCACATTGTTGCAAATGGCAAGATTTCATTATTTTTGTTCTCCAAGTAGTATTCCATTGTATGGAATGTCCATCAGTTGATGGACATTCGATATCTTTCCATAATTTGGCTCTTTTCACTACTGCTGCTATAAACATTGGGGTATATATGCTCTTTGGCATCCACATTTTTGTATCCTTTGGATAAATATCTAGCACTGCAATTGCTGGATTATAGGGCAGTTCTATTTTTGATTTTTTGAGGATCTTCCATACTGTTTTCCAGAATGGATGCACCAGTTTGCACTCCCACCAGCAGTGCAAAGAGTTTCTCTTTCTCCACATCCTCTCCAACATCTGTTGTCGCCTGAATTGTTCATTTTAGCCATTCCGACAGGTGTGAGGTGTTATCTCGCTATGGTTTTGATTTGTAATGTCCTGATGACAAGTTATGTTGAGCATAATGAGTCTGTTAGCCATGTGGATATCTTCTTTGGAAAAGTGTCTATTCATGTCTTCTTCCCATTTCTCCACTGGATTATTTGTTTTTTGGGTGTTGAGTTTGATGAGTTTTTTTATAGATTTTGAGTACTAACCCTTGATATGATATGCCATTTGTAAATATCTTCTCCCATTCCATTGGGTGCCTTTTAGTTTTATCAATTGTTTCCTTCGCTGTGCAGAAGTTTATCTTGATGAGGTCCCAATAGTTCATTTTTGCTTTTGTTTTCCTCTCGTCCAGAGACCTGTCAAGTAAGAAGTAGCTGTGATGAGGTCAAAGAGGTTGCTACCTGCTTTTTTTCCTTTAGGATTTTGATGTCTTCCTGTCTTACATTTAGGTCTTTCATCCACTTTGAGTTTATTTTTGTGCATGGTGTAAGAAAGTGGTCCAGTTTCATACTTCTGCATGTCGCTGTCCTGTTTTCCCAACACTATTTGCTGAACAGACTGTCCTTTTCACATTGGATATTCTTTCCTGCTTTGTCAAAGATTAGTTGGTCATACATTTATGGGTCCATTTCTGAGTTCTCTATTCTATTCCATTGATTTGTGTGTCTGTTCTTGTGCCAATATCAAGCTGTCTTGATGATTACAGCTTTGTAATACAGCTTGAAGTCCAGAATTATGATGCCTCCAACTTTGGTTTCTTTTTTAACTTGACCTTGGCTATTTGGGGCCTTTTGCAGTTCATACAAATTTCAGAATTGTTTGCTCTAGCTCTGTGAAGAATGCTTGTGTTATTTTGATAGGGATTGAATTGAATGTGTAGATTGCTTTGGGCAATTTGACATTTTAACAATATTTGTTCTTCCAATCCAGGAGCATGAAATATTTTTCATTCTTTTTCTATCTTCCTCAATCGCTTTCAAATCTTCCTAGAGTTTTCAGGGTATAGATTTTTCACCTCTTTGGTTAGGTTTATTCCTAGCATCTTATGGGTTTTGGTGCAATTGTATATGGGATTGATGCTTGATTACTCTTTCTGCTGCTTCATTACTGGTGTATAGAAATGCAAATGATTTCTGTACATTGATTTTATATCCTGTGACTTTGCTGAATTCATGTATCAGTTCTAGTAGTTTTTTGGTGAAGTCTCTTGGGTTTGCTACATAGAGTATGATGTCATCTGTGATGAGTGAAAGTTTGATTTCCTCCTAACCAATTTGGATGTTTTTAAATTTCTTTTTGTTGTCTTATTGCTGAGGCTAGGACTTCACACATTATGTTGAACAACAGTACTGAGAGTGGACATCCCTGTCGTGTTCCTGACCTTAGGACCTTAGGGGGAAAGCTCTAAGTTTTTCCCCAAATGAGAATGATATTAGCTGTGGGTTTTTTGTATAGAGCCTTTATCATGTTGAAGTACGTTCCTTCTAGCTCTACTTTCTTGAGGGTTTTTATCAAGAAAGGATGCTGTATTTTGTCAAATGCTTTTTCTGCATCTATTGAGAGGATAATGAGCTTCTTTTCTTTTATTTATGTAATGGATCACATTGATTGATTTGTGGATATTGAATTAGCCCTGCACCCCAGGAATAAATCTTATGACACTGGGATCATGACCTGAGCCAAAATCAAGAGTCAGATGCTTAAACGACTGAACCACCTAGGCGCCCTAAAAAGAAATATTTTTTAATGTTTACGTATTTTTGAGAGCTAGAGAGAGAGAGAGAGGGAGAGGGAGAGGGAATGCAAATGGGGGAGGGGCGGGGGGGCAGAGGATCCCAAGCAGACTCCATGCTGACAGCATAGAGCCTGATGTGGGGCTCAAATTCACAAATTGTGAGATCATGACTTGAGCTGAAGTCAGACACTTAACATACTGAGCCATCTGGGCGCTCTGAGAAAAAAACACATTTAATCGATATCTCTTTCCATTGCATTTAATGAATGAATATACTTAGGGATTTCCCCAGTTTTTAAAACTTCTTGTTAAAGTATTTGAAATAAAATGACTGATGTAATCTTAATTACTCATGTCTTTCCTTGTTATTATTCTCTTTTGCCAAATTACGAGCTAGAGAAGAAATTCTGGGAAACAACCAAGGTGTGCCCTCCTTAAGGGGCAAAATGCCCTCAGGTCCTCTAAAAAGCAGAAGCAAAAGTTGTTTCACAAAGTTAAACTGCAAGTCCTTGAGACAATTTTTCCCTCAGTCTCAGAGGGACAGCCCACTGGGCATAGGTGAGTGACGCACAGGGTTAACCTCACACCCAAAATGTATTAATTGAACAAGCTCTGAGCACACATGCCCTTCCCTGTTGGATCTGATGTGAAAGTATCATTCCGTTCTGTCATATCAGCCCTGGTTTACACATTTATTTTCAGCATAAAAGTCGAACTTACTTTGTTTTTATTTCAACTACTTTTTCAGTGTCATGAATATTTCACACAAAATGGTTTTGATGGTAGAAATTTCTGGTTCATATCAGCTTCACTTATTATTGGGAATATTCTCAAGTGTGACATAGTATAGCTGCTGTGGCACATGGGCATGGGATTCCTGCTCAGCCTTTCCTATTTCTTAACCCTCTGCAAGCTAACATCTGGCCTGGAGAGAAGCATAGCATTTCCCAACCTTGATCCTTGTAGGGCTGACATCTGAGTAGTTTCAGGGTTTGGGCTGGTTGATGTGGCAGTGTGCAGAGGTAGCAGTAGGTAGAGGAGCACTGCAGAAGAGGGAGGAAAGTGACCTGTAGTCCTGATGCAGGAAAGTGTCAACTTTAGGCATTGAGAGAGACTGGGGAGGGAGTGGATCTAAGGAGAATGGCTTCTTGGTGCCTCCATGCTGGCTTTTCCCTTTTTTGATAGCCCTTGAAGTTACCAGCCCAGGCTCCCTTCTCCCCAGTCAGGCCATTGTGGCTCTATTATTTTCTGCCAGGGTTTTATCTTCCTTTTGTTTTTGCCCAAGATTTGAAGTCCAGAACAGACACCATGAACATCCAATAGAAGGACTACGATTCTCCAGCTTACTTTCTTCCCCGACTTCTCGTTAGTATGCAAGAGAAGGAGGGGCGCCTGGGTGGCTCAGTTGGTTAAGCATCTGACTCTTGATTTCCACTCAGGTCATGATCTCACGATTGTGGGATAAAGGCTTGGCACATTAGGCTTGGCACGGACAGCGAGGAGCCTGCTTGGGATTCTCTCTCCCTCTCTTTCTGTCCCTCCCCCACTTGCATGCACAGGCATGCACACATGAGCTCTCTCCCTCTCTCAAAATAAATAAACATTTATTTTAAAAAAAAGAATGTAAGAGAAGGAGAAAAGCAGCCCATGTCATCCAGGAACTGGCTTGGTTCCCTCAGCTCCTGGTGAACATAAATGTCTTCATAGAATATCAGCATCAAGTAAGACCATGGGATGACCTGGATAAAAGCAAAAACAAGTCCACTCTGTAATCAGATCTGCACACACAAAGACATCATCCAAGTCACAAAATATTGGCTATCTCCCATCTCCAGGCCAATATGACAACTGCTGTTTCTTTATTGCTTACAGCTGTAGTTTTGCTCTGGTATTACCTACCTAAAGATGAAATTAAGGTCCCAATCATAAAAGTATTCCTGACTACTGACATACATCATCCTGAACAAAACACTGCTTCTTTTAACCCATCCCTAAAATCAACTAACAAAAGTGCAAAGTCTATATAGAATAAGCTCTTCTAACACCTTTTTTTGGAGACAGTCCGTGGTTCCATGGTGCATTTCTCTCTTGCTGAATGGAGTAATAAATCCAGTTTGTATTTAACTGTTATGTATGTTCTAAGTAGTATTTGGCTGGTATTGACCTGTGTATAAAATATGAATGTTTACATGGATATAAAGACATAGATACTACTTTATTCTATAAAGCTGAATCTGTTTTGAGCACATTTTTAGACACATTTTCAATAAAGAATATATACAAGTTTGAGCTGAAAGCCCCAGTGGAGACTGACAGGTGGAATGGGATGGATTTGAGGGTCAGTTATTGTGGAGGCAGGGCACACTGTGTATGTGTGTTCATGGGGGTAAAGTTGTGTGGGAGGAGAATAGAATTTGCCCTGATGAAGTAGAGCCTTCAGTGATTGGATCAAAGAGAAGGTGTTTGTGGTTCTGCCTGCCTCTCCACAAAGAGGCTGGTGACCAGACTGTGGAAGAGACCATCACAAGGTTGGTGGCAGGGGGAGTGGAAAGTGGTAACACCATAACCCCTGAGGAATCCAAGTGAAGGGATCAGCAGCAATTCATTATGCTGCTATTGCAATTCTTCTGTAAGTTCCATAATTATTTCAAAAGAAATTTTTTAACTTTATTTTCTATTTTTTAAAATTTACATCCAAATTAGTTAGCATATAGTGAAGCAATGATTTCAGAAATAAATTCCTTAATGCCACTTACCCATTTAGCCCATCCCCCCTCCCACAACCCCTCCAGCAACCCTCAGTTTGTTCTCCATATTTATGAGTCTCTTCTGTTTTTCCTCCTCCCTGTTTATATATTATTTTTGTTTCCCTTCCCTTATGTTCATCTGTTTTGTCTCTAAAGGCCTCATATGAGTGAAGTCATATGATTTTTGTCTTTCTCTAATTTCACTTAGGATAATACCCTCCAGTTCCATCCACGTAGTTGTAAATGGCAAGATTTCATTCTTTTTGATTGTCGAGTAATTAGTACTCAAAAGTTCTTCTGGTTCCCCACCAAGTGAGCTTGCTAATATATGAAGATAGTCAGTTTATTCTCAATATTACCCAGTTTTTATCCTTAATGAATTATTTGGCCTTCTGTGTATCAATTTTCACCATATTTGTTTTTTATCCCAGGATCCTCTTGGGATACATAAAAATTCAGTATTCCAGGGTAGGATCTTCAGCTTGCACATGTCCAATCTGGAACAGCCCTTGTGACTCCAGAACAGGCTGAGTCAAAAGGACCACGACATTTTGGTTTCATGACTATATGGACATCCAGAGCCCTAGTGCATTGGAAGGGGTCCAGCCGAGAAGTGTTTGTGTGGAGGCTTGGCCAGAGATTTTAGGTTGGAGCTGTTCTCATAATGGTTGGGCCCTAGGGAATTGAAGTTACACATCTGGTTTCCACAGTAAACATATTCTGAGTGAATAGAAATACTGGAAGAACCTTTGTCCTCCCTGTAGCCATTTTTTTCCCTTATTGCATTTCTGACTATGTCTTTGTTCACCCTAAGAAGTCATGGATTACACTCAGGAGGTACCAAGTGATGGGTGTCAAGATCCCACTCTGTCCTGTGCTCAGTGACAGCCATTAGCATGGCATATTCCAAATGGGAATATCCATGGGATAGTCCATGGGAGACGTCCTCTCCCTGAGCTTGGTGCTTGGCTGTTTGTAGTGAGGGGTGGAGTAAGGGAAGAGAGCTTGCCTCATTTCCCAGTCTGATTGAGGTGCCTTTGTTCTGATAAACAGTGCACACAAAAGCAGTAGGCTCCAGAATCTGGTCATCACAGAAAGAGCCCTTTACTGAAGATGGCACCAATGCCTGTTTCCATACTTTAGAGAAACAGTTGGGGGCACCTCACAGGTACCACACAGACAATGCTCACTCCATCCCTGATGTGGAAAAAGCAAGGCAAACAAAGACCCAGGGCTCTCCAGGTCCTTCTTAGGGAAGAAGACAGGCCTTGGATGACAGGTCTCCCAGGAGGAGAATGTAGAGGGTTCTTTGGCTAAGACCTGTGGGTTTCGTCCCACAGCCAGATTTCTGGGAGATGGTGCTGGGAAGTTGTTTCTAAATAATTCCCCTTCCATTCATTCAATGGTCTTGGTCTCCTCTTACATCTTTACACTTTTCTCTTGTACAAAAAAGGTCTCCTAGAATCCATTCAAAGTCCGTGTCTCACAATCATATCCTCTGCCTTCCACCTGGCTGTAAGGTCTAATCTTTCTGACTGTGGAAGAGATATTGTCATCGTGGTGATATTAATTAATTGTGTTTCAGAAATATGTTGCGACCCAATGGTCCTGGATAATTGAACTGCCCAGCAGAGGATGTTTGTATAGACTGGGCCAGAGGTTTGGGGAGGGAGATGGCCTCTGTCTGTGTCGAGGTGAAATGAAGTAAGATTCTTACCTAGTTGATCCCAATTCCCGATGGAAAAGTCTAGATTTGGCCCTCCTTACACACATTCCCTCCCGTTGCTGTATTTCTGGCTATATTTTTCTCCCTTAGGAGTCATGGATCCATCCCTCATTCAGCTGGCAACCCTTGGTAGGCCGCAAACTCCCACTCTGCTCCTGGGCTCATTGAGACGTACCAGGCTCTGATCTAAAAAGGGAAAGAAGGCCTTTAATCCGGAGTGCTGGGCGATTGGGCTGTTGTGGTATGGAAGGGGAAGGCAAAGTACCCTCCCTCACTGACCTGGATGATTGACTTGCCTTTATTCTGATAGCAGACATTTTGCACATGGGCAGCAGGGCCAGGAGGTAGTCAGCATGGGGAAAGCCCTTTCCAGGAATAGTGAACAATGTCCTTGTTCCAGACTCCTGAGCAACAGCCAGCAGAGCCCAATAGCTACAGGTCATGCACTGATACCTCTACCAACCGATAGAAAAAGCGGGAGGGACAGACATAACTAGAAATCTCTGGCTCCTAAGGAAACAATGCACACTTCTTGCTAACAGTCGCTCCCAGCTGTAGTCATTCAGAGGGTTCCCTTTGCCTAACCCCACAAGCATTTCTTCTTCCAGATTCAACCAGGTCGATGGGGACTGTGCTGGGCACTTCATTCTCAACATTTCCCACATCTCATGCGTGAAGAACTCTGACCATCTGTGTCTCCATGTCCACCCATTACCCTGTTATTGAATAAGGTTCTGAATGAAATATATTCAGAGCCATTGTCTTAGAGTAATATTCTCTTCTTTTGGCTTGTGAGTCTGGTGGAGACCTTGTGATGGTGAGACAGGTATTGCAATGGGACCCTCTCAATCGGGTTTCAGAACATAGGGTGTATGAAGGCGCTGAGGCAGAATACTTGCGGTAGGCTCAGCCAGAGATTAGGGATGGAATCTGCCTCATGGATGGGAAGAGGGTAGGGAATATAGATTATCTCCTTCCTCTGTTTGACCCATATCCATTTGAATGCAGAACTTTGTCCTGGGAGTCATTACTAACCCATTGCTGCTTTTCTAATTTGGTCTTGATTCACACACCAAGACCTTGGGGCTGTCCCATACACAACCAGTGTCCATGGATTGCAGGTGAGTTTCCAGGCAGTTCCTGACCCAATGCAGTGCTCTAAGATTCTGATGTCTGAGAGGACAGCTAGCAGTCCTGTCACTGAGCCCTCAGTACTGAGCAAGCTAAAGTCATCATGAGAATGGGGAGCCACACTGACTCCCACCCCTAATTGATGGAGATACACTCATTTGGAAAAAGAGTCTGTGCAGGTGCAGTTTGCGGCATGACCTGATCAGAGCACAAAAATCCGAGGCCTCCATTATTCCTTCAAGTAGAGAGGGGAAAGCCCTGGCTTTGGATGTCTTTCCTGCCATCCTATCGGCAGATAGGGGCAGCAGAGATGCAGCAGGGTGTATGTGGAGCACTGAGGTGTTGTGTTTGCTAGGTGTGTGGTGTATGGAAAGGGCATGTGTATGTGGATTGTCAGCAATACGTCTCTGGTGTATGTGTGTTGTGTGCATTTCTGTGCATGGTATATGTGAAAGTGTGTGTGGGGAGGTGAACTGCTTGTGCTGTATACGTCGTGTGGTGTGTGTGGTGTCTGGACCATGTGACGGATAGTTTGTTTATGTGATGTGCTTTGTGTATGTTCCATGTAAATTGCGCATGTCATTTATACGTAGGGTGTGTGTCCAATGCGATTTTGAAAGCAGTGTCATCGTGTGGCACGTGGGAGGTTTGAATGCGTGTGGTACTTGCCGTGTGTTGTGGTAGGCTTTGTCCCTGTGCGGCGTGTTGGTGTTTATGTGTTTCTCAGGCACTGTGGCAGGTGGAAGTGCGGTGTTTGTGGTGTGTAAGACGAGGTAGGTGTGCGGATTGTGTTTGGTGCGTAGACCTTGGTGAGTTGGTTACAGTGTCTGTTGTGCGCTGGGTGTGAAACAAGAGAATTTGGTGTGTTGGTTGAGAGGCAGGTTCTCCACATTGTTGTCTCCCAGGATTGAGGGTATGGAACTTTCCTTAGAGTTCCTCGAATAGGGTTTCAAACATGTCTAACGTAGTGAAACAAGATGTTGAGCGAAAGATGGTTTCTTCGTGGTTTATTTTCAAGGCGCTGAGTGTATGGTACTGTCATTATGCATTCAGGCCTAGATTTTCTATCCCTTCTCAGCTGGGGAACAAGAGGCTAGTTGAACGATGCTTTCTTTCTCCACAGTGTTTTATCACAGAGTTGAGTATATACACGGTACTTTCCCTTAAAGGGAAAGGCTTAAAGCCCCGTATATGTTTTCAAAAACGTCCATTGCGGAGTGAAACAAGTTAGCTCAAAGACGTATTCCCCAGGGTGTTTCATACGGTTTCCTACACTCTCGCTGTAGGCCCTGCCTGTGTTTTGAAACAGTTCTCACTGAGTGAAACCCCATGTTCGTTGACAGATGGTTTCACCACATGTTGTCTCACAGGGTTGGGTACATGGCAAAAGTTTCGGTGTCGGCCTGGCATGGCTTTGAAACACTTGTAACTTAGTGAAACAAGGTGTTAGTTGAAGGATGCTTTCCCCACGGTGTTGGTTGCCAGAGTTGAGTACATGGTAGCACTTTAGGCCTAGGCCCCGCGTAGGTCTTCACACACTTCTGGCATAGTGAAACCAGATGTTACTTGAGTTTCCCCACAGTATTTCCCCCCCCACCCGAGGAGCCGAGCTCATAGTTCCCAGCATTGGTTTACACGCCCTTCTAACTGAGCGAAACAAAATTTTCATTGGAAGATATTTACCCCACAGTGATGTCTCACAGAGTTGTGTCTATGGCTTGTCCACGCATGGTTTTCAAACACTTCTAAAGTAGGGAAATCAGATGGTAGTTGAAAGACGGTTTCCCCACAGTGTTGTTTCACAGAGTGTAGTGTGTGGCACTTAGTTTACTGTAGGCCTCGCATAGGTTTTCAAACAGTTGTCTCTTGGTGATATCAGACGTTACTTGAAAGGCTCTTTCACCACAGTGCCGTTTCACAGAGTGGACTGTATGGCACTATCCGCCTAGGACCCGCATGGGAAGTCAAAAGTTTCTAACAGTGATAGCAGATTTGAGGGGAAATGTGGTTTCTCCACCGTGCTGGTTCGTGGTTGCGTATATGGCACTTTCCGGGCAGGCCCTGCATAGGTTTTCAAACTCTTCTAACTTTGTGAAACCAGACGTTAGTTGAAAGAGTTTTCCTCCACAGTACTCTTTCACACTGTCGAGTGTACGTCGCTTTCCACATCATCCCCTCCCCCTGCGCCCCCCCCCCAGGTTTTCATACATTTCTACCTTAGTGATACAAGATGTTAGTTCAAAGTAGATCTTCACAAAGTGCAGTTGGACAGAGATGAGTATATGGCACTTCTGGCATTGGCCCCACAGAGGTTTAGAAACACCTCCAACTTAGTGAAACGAGATGTTAGTTGAAAGATGGTTTCCCCACTGTGTTGTTTCACAGAGTAGAATATACGGCACTTACCCTGTCGGACCGCCTAGGTTTCCAAAGCCTTGTCACTTATTGAAACCTCAGGTCAATCGACAGATTGTTTCACCACAGTGTTGTTTTACAGAGTTGAGTGTATGGCACTTCCAGCATTGGCCCCGCAAAGGTTTTCGACACTTGTAACTTAGGGAAGCAAAATGTTAGTTGAAGGATGGTTCCCCACAGTGTTGTTTCACAGAGTTGAGAACACGGCACTTTAGGCATAGGCCCCGCATAGTAGTCCAACACTTCTAACAGACACTAGGTGTTACTTGAAAAGAGGGTTTCTCCACAGTATTTTTCACAGAGTCGGGTTTATATCAATTTCCTCACAGTCCCCAGCACTGGTCTGCAAACACTCCTAACTTACTGAAACATGATGTTAATCGAAAGATGTTGATCCCACAGTGTTGTTTCACAGAGTTGAGTACATGGCGCTTTCTGACTGGGACGTGCATCAGTTTTCAAATCAAACACTTCTGAACTAGGGAAATCAGATGGTGGTTGCAAGGTGGTTTCATCACACTGTGGTTTCACAGTTGACTAGATGGTACTTCCCTCATAGTTCCCCACGTGGGTTTTCAAACACTATCCAACTTAGAGAAACAAGACTTTAGTTGAAGATGGTTTCCCCAAAGCTTTGTTGGACAGGGTTGAGTATATGGCCCTTCTCCCTGGAGCACCTGTAGGTCACTTAGTGAAACAAGATGGTGGTTGAAGAGGTTTCCCCACAAGGCTGTTTCACAGACTCATACGGCACTATCTGCATAGTCCCCGTGTGGGCTTTCAAACACTTCTAACTTCGGGGCACCAGACGTTAGTTGAAAGATGCTTTCTCTACAGGCTTCTTTCACAGAGGTGAGTGTATTGCACTGTGTTCATAGGCCTCGCATGAGTCTTCAAACACTTCAAACTCAGTGAAACAAAGTTTAGGTGAAAGAGCGCCTCCCCCAACAGTCTTATTTCAGGGGGTTGAGTATTTGGCACTTTGTATGTAGGTCATGCTTGGGTTTTCAAACTACGTTAACGGTGTAAAACCAGATGTCAGGTGAAAGGTGCTTTCCCCACAGTGTGCTTTCGCAAAGGTGAGTGTACGGTACTTTCCTCATAGGGCGGGCGTAGGTTTTCATACACGTCTCACCGAGCGATGTTAGTGGAAAGATGGTTTCCTCACAGTGTTTTTCCACCGATTTCAGTACATGGCACTTTCCACATGTCCCTTTCCACATCGGTACCCACAAAGGTTTTCAATCACTTCTACCTTAGTGATAAAAGATGTTGCTTGAAAGACGGTTTCCGCCAAGTGCTATAGAAGGCATTTTCGGCACAGGTCCCGCAGACATTTTCAGACACTTCTGAGTGAACCGAGATGTTAGTGGAAAGACGGTTTCCGCACGGTGTTGTTGTTTCACAGAGTCGAGCACCTGGCACTCGCCGTCTAGGCCCCGCATATGTATTCCAACCCTTCTGACTCAGGGAAGGATTGTTTCTCCACAGTGTGGGTTCACAGAGTTAAGTGTATGGCTCCTTGCACGTAAGCCATGCAAAGGATTTGAAACCATTTTCACTTTGTGAAACAAGATGTTAACTGAAGGATGTTTATCCCACAGTGCTGTCTCATAGAGTTGAAAACACGTGCTTTCTGCCTAAGATGCGCACAGTTTTTCAAACACTTCTAACCGTGAAACAAGATGTTAGTTGAAAAATGGCTTTTCCACAGTAATCTCTCACAGTGTCAATAAGTCCCTTTCCTAATCGTTCTCCGCGTAGCTTTTCAAACACGTCCAACTGAGTGATGCAAGAGAGTAGTTGAAAGATGCTTTCCGCAAAGTGCAGTTTGACAGAGTTGAGTATATTGCACTTTGGGCATAGACCCCACGGAGTTTTGAAAACCTTTTAATTTTAGGGAAACGAGATGATAGTTGAAAGATGGTTCCCCCGCAGTGTTGTTTGAAAGATGGTTTGTCCACATTATTCTCTCACGGCGTCGAGTATATGTCACTGTCCTGATCGTTCCCCACATAGATTCTCAAAAATTTCTAATTTAGTGAACCGAGATGTTAGTGGAAAGACGGTTTGGCGACAGGGTTTTTTCACAGAGTTGAGAATATGGTCCTTGGCCTGTAGGCGCCGCACTTGTCTTCAAAGAGTTGTCGCTTAGTGAAACCTGATGTTAGTGGGAAGTTTTTCACCACAGGGTTGTGTCACAGAATTGACCATTGGGCACTTTCACCGCAAGCCCAGCAAGTTTGTCAAGGAGTTCCAACAAAGTGAAGTGGGATGTTAGCTGCAAGGTAGTTTCCCCACAGCGTTGCTTCAACAGAGGTGTGTCAATGGCACTGACCGCGTAGGCCCTGCATAAGTGTCCAAACAGTTCTCACTTAGTGAATTTAGATGGTAGTTGAAAGACTGTCTCAACACAGTGTAGATTGCCAGAGTGGCGTATAAGGCACTTTAGGTGTCGGCCACATAAGCAGTTTGAACCACATCTACCATAGGGAAACCTGATGATTTTTGAAGGATAGTTTCAGCACAGTGTCTGTTCCATTCAGAGTTGAGTATTCGGCACGTTGGTCATTGGCCCCGCAGAGTTTTTCAAACGCTTCGAACTTCTGAAGCAAGATGTTCGTTGAAGGATCGTTTCCACACAGAGTGTCTTTGCCAGAGTTGAGTAAAAGGCACTATCCCTCAGGCCACCCATGTATGTGCCAACGAATTTGTGACTTAGTGAAGCCAGGTTTTGGGTGATGGCTTCCCTTCAGTGTTGTTTCCACAGAGTAGAGTATATGGCACTTACGTTGTAGCCCCCGCGTAGATTTTCAAGGAGTTCTCACACTAAGGTGAAATCAGGAGTTGGTTGAAAGAGAGTTTCACCAGAGTGTTGTCTCCCAGAGTGGAGTATATGGCACCATCCGCCTTGGTCCCGAATGTGTATTCAAGCGTTTCGAACTTCGTCCAAGCAGATTCTAGGGGAAACATGCTTTCCCCACCGTGATGTGTCCAGAGTTGCGTCCATGGCGCTTTCCACAGTAGTTCCATGCATAGCTTTTCAGAGTCTTTGTGAAACTGGATAGTTAGTTGAAAGCTGTTTGTCCATGCTGTTTATTCGCAGAGTTGATTACCTGGCCCTGGCCACCTAGTCCCCGCCTATGTTTGAATACGCTTCTATCGAGTGAAACGAGATGTTAGTTGAAAGACGGTTTGTCCACAGTGTTCTCTCAGTGTCGAATGCATGCCACTTTCCACATCGTTCCCCGTATAGGTTTTCAAACACTTCGAACGTAGTGATACGAAATGTTGGTTGAACGACTGTTTCCGCAAAGTGCCGTTTGCCAGAGCCGAGAGTATATGGCAGTTCCGTCACAGGCCCCGCATAGTTTTTGAAACCCTTCTAACTTGGCGAAACGAGGTGACAGTTGAAAGACGGCTTCCCCACGGTGCTTTTGCACCAACTTGAGTATATGGCACTTACTGTGTAGGTCCTGCCTAGGTTTTCAAAGAAGTCTCTCTCACTCAGTGAAACTAGATGTGAGTTGAAAGATGGTTTCACCACAGTGTTCTTTCACAGAGTGGAGTATAGGTCACTTTTGGCATAGGCCCCGAAAGGGTTTTCAAGGAGGTCTGTCTCAGTGAAATCAGATGAGCGTTGAAGGAGGGTTTCAAAACAGTGCTGTTTCACAGAGTGGAGTATACCGCACTATGTGCCTAGGCCCCGCACGTGTAGTCAAACTTTTCTAATTTAGTGAAATCAGATCTTAGATGAAATGTGGTTCCTACTCAAGTGTTGTTTCGAGAGTTGAGCATATGGCTCTTTCCTTGTAGGTGATCCATATGTTGTCAAACTATTTTAACTTGCAGCCAGATGTTAGGTGAAAGATGCCTTGTCTTCTGTGTTTTCGCACGTAGTTGAGTATGTGGACCTTTCCGCATAGTTCCTGCATAGGTTTTCAAATCCTTCTTAGTGAAACAAGATGGTAGTTGAAAGGTGGTTTTGTCCACAGTATTCTCTCACAGAGTCGTGTATACGTCACTTTCTGCAGCGTTCCCCGCGTATGTTTTCAGATACTTCTAACTTAGGGAAACAAGCCGTTAGCTGATAGATTGTTTTTGCCAAGTGCCGGTCGACGCGGCTGAGCATATGGCTCTTTTGGCCTAGGCCCTGAATACGTTTGCAAACAGTTCTCACCTGGCGAAATCAAGATGAGGGTTGAAAGATAGTTTCAAAACACTAGTGCTTGGCAAAGTGCTGGTTGGCAGAGTTGAAGCTATGGCAGGTCCGGCATTGTTTCTGAAACAATTCTAACTTCGTGAAATGAGACAGTTAGTGGAAAGAGCATTTCCCCACAGTGTTGTTTCACAGAATCCAGCCTATGACACTCTCTGCCTAGTCCCCGCATTGCTCTTCAAACAACTCTAACTTAGTGAAAGGACATGTCAGTTGAAAGATGGTTTCCCTACAATGTTGTTTCACAGAGTTCAGTATATGACACTCTGCCCAGGCCCCGTATATGGTTACCACCACGCCTAACTTTGTGACGAGAGATCTTCCTTGCAAGACGGTATCCCCACAGTGTTTCACAGAGTAGAGGATATGGCACTATCCGCATAGTCCCCGCCAGGGATTTCAAACACTTCTACCTTAGGGAAACGAGATGGTAGTTGAAAGATAGGTTCCCCAAAGTGCTACTTGACAGAGTTGAGTACATGTAACTTTCCTCATAGGCTGTGCTAGGTTGTGCAACAACTGCCAAGGTAATGCAACAAGATAGTAGTTGAAGGATGGCTTCCTCACAGTGTTTTCACACGGTCGAGTAGATGGCACTTTCCGCTTAGACTCCCGATAGATTTCCAACACTTCTCACTTAGTGAAACATGCTGTAAGTGGAAAGATGGTTCGGCACCACTGTTGTTTTATGGCACTCTCCTCATGCTTCCCTGCATGGGTTTTCAGACACTTCTATCTTAGTGAAACAAGAGGCTCGTTGAAAGACGGTTTGTCCACGGTATTGTCTCCCAGTCTCGGCTGTATGTCCTTTTCCACATCGTTCCCTGCATAGGTTTTTAACAATTCTCACTCAGCGATACAAGATGTCAGTTGAAAGCTGGGTTCCGCAAAGTGCAGTTTGAGAGTTGAGTGTGTGGCACGTTGGGCATAGGCCGCGCTTATTCTCTCAAACACTTGTCACAGTGAAAGCAGATGTTAGTTGAAAGACGGTTTCCCCTCAGTGTTGTTTCTCCGCGTTGAGTATACGGCACTTACCCTGTAGTCCTCGCATAGGTTTCAAGCGGTACTCACCTAATTAGCGAAACCAGATGTTAGTTGAAAGATTGTGTCACTGCGGCGTTGTTTTCAAGAGTGGTTTCAAAGAGTATGACACTTTGGGAATAGGCCCTGCATAGGTTTTCAAACACTTCCAACTTGGTGAAACGAGATGTTAGCGGAAAGATGGTTTGTCCACAGGAGTCTCTCACAGTGTCATGTATATGTCCCTTTCCACATCGTTCCATGAATGGGTTGTCCAACATTTTGAACTCCGTGATGCAACATTGAGTTCAAAGATGGTTTCCGCACAGCGCAGCGTGATAGAACTGGGAGTGTGGCACTTTCGGCATCGGCCCCGCCTAGTCTTTCAGACCCTACTGACCTAGTGAAAACGAGACGTTTACTTGCAAGATGGTTTTCTCCCACCCCCCCCCCCAATGTTGCTTCTTAGAGTTGCGTATATGGCACTTGCCGTATAGCCCCCTCCCCACACGCATCGGTTTTCAAACAGTTCTCAGTGAAATCAGATGTTAGTTGAAAGGATGCTTTACCATGGTGTTATTTCAGAGCGGAGTGTATGGCACTTTACGTGATGGCCCCATAAGGGGTTTCAAACACACCGAACCTAGAGAAACCAGATGTTTGTTGAAAGAGTCTTTCACCCCAGTGTTGTTTCACAGAGTTGAGTCTATGGCACTGTCTGCCTAGGCCCCGCATGTGTAGTCAAAAACACTTTTCCCTTAGTGAGACCAGATATTAGGTGAAAGATGTTTTCCCCACAGTGTTGTTTCACAGAGTTGAGTTTGTGGCCCTTTCCCTGTGAGTGATTCATAAGTTTTCAAACTATCTTAACTTACTTTGTGAAACCAGATGTGAGTTGAAAGACGCTGCATCTCCACGGTGTTGTGTTTTGTTTTGTTTTGTTTTTTTCTTTCACAAAGTTGAGTATATGTCGCTTTCGGCATAGGCCGCACACAAGTTTTCCAACCCTTCTCCCTTAGCGAAACAAGATGGTGGAAAGACGGGTTTCCCCACAGTGTAGTTCCCAGATTACGGTATATGGTGCTTTCCGCATAGGTCCCGCATAGGTTTTCAGACAGTTCTCAGGTGAAACGAGATGTTAGGTGAAAGATAGGTTGGTTCCCCAAAGTGCTGCTTGACCGGGTTGAGTGGCACTTTACCCACAGGTTCCGCATAAGTTTTCAAGTACTTCTAACTTAGTGAAACGAAATGTTACTTGAGAAATAGTTTCCACACAGTGTTTCACTGTGCTGAGTATACGGCACTTTCCGCACAGGGGCGGGAGAGTTTTCGAGCACGTCTAACTTGGGGACAGCGGGTGGTAGTTTCTTTGAAAGAAGCTTTCCCCACAGTGTTGTTTCACAGAGTTGAGTGTACGGCACTATCCTCCTAGGCAACACATTGTTTCCATCAATTCTTAGCAGAAGGAGATGGAAGGAGCCAGATCGCTCCCCATAGTGCTCCTTGACAGATTTGAGTATATGGCACTTTCCGCGTAAGCTCCACATTGGTTTTCAAAGACGTGTAACTTAGTGAAACGTGATGTTAGTGGGCAGACCTATTCCCCTACGTGCTGTTTGACAGAGGATAATGGCACTTTACTCTTGAGCCCCACAGTTTTCCCACACTTCACTTGTGCAACGAGATGTTTGTTTAACAACGGTTTCAGCACAGTGATGTGTGACAGAGTTGAATGCCTGGCACTTTCCGTGTAGGCCCCTCATGGGTTTTCCAAGACTTCCAACTTAGTTGAACCAGTGGTTTTTGAAAGTTAGTTTCCCTACAATGATGTTTCACAAAGTTAAGTCAACGGCGTGTTCTTTATACTAACAGACCCAGGATTTCTCCACTTGTAACAGTGAAACATGATATGAGTTCCAAGATTCCTACACAGTGTTGTTTCACAGTGTTGCCTCTAGGGCACTTTCCTTGTAGGTGTCGCACGGGTTTTTCAAACACTTCTTAGTGAGCCAAGGTGTCAGTTGAAAGATGGTTTCCCCACAGTGCGGCTCTACAGATCGCAGTATAAGGCACTTCACTCCTAGGCCCCCTTAGGTTTGCAAACACATCCAACTCAGGGAAATAAGATGTTAGTTGAAAGATGGTTCGTCCACAGTATTCTCCCACCGTGTCGAGTATATGTCACTTTCCACATCGTTCCCCACATGGGTATTCAACCATGTCTAACTTGGCGGTACGACATGGTAGTTGAAAGATGATGGTTTCTGCATGGTGCTGTTTGAGAGACTATAAGGCACTTTCGGCAAAGGCCCCGCAAGTTTTCCAAACATTTCTAACGTAATGAAAAGAGGCGTTCGTTGAACGTTAGTTGAACGTTTCATTGAACTGTTAGTTCCCCACAGTGTTGCCTCAAAGAGGAGACCAGACGGCGCCTCCCTTGTGGGCACCATATAGGTTTAAATCACTTACTGAAACCAGGCGTAAGTTGAAAGGTTGTTTCACCACAGTGTTGCCTCACAGAGTTGACTGTACGGTAGTATCCCAATAGGCCCCGCAAATCGTTCAAACACTTTTAGTGTACTGAAGCCAGATGGTAGTTGAAAGACAGTGTCAGGACGCTGTTGTTTCACAGTCTTGAGCTTATGGCGCTTTCATGGCGGACCCCCATGGGTTTATAGACACTTCTAACAGCGAAACCAGATGATATGTGAAGATGCGTCCCCCACAATGTTGTTTTACAGCGTTCAGCTTATGGCACTATCCGCATAAGCCCCCGCATGGGTTTTTCAAACACGAAGTTCGAAGTTTGTGATAACGTTTGCGGGGGGGAAATGGTGACTGTGACATACCCTCCATCCTGTGTAAAAGTATTGTGGAGAGACGTTCTGTCAACTAAAATCTCGTCTCCCTGAGAAGTGTTTCAAATGCTATGCGGGGAACGATGAGGAAAGTGACAGATACTCGAGGGCGTGAGAGAATACCGGGGGCGAACCAACGTTCAACTAACATCTGGTTTCACTGAGTGGGAACTCTTTCAAAACCTATGCGGGACCTACACGGTAAGGGCTGTATACTTAAATCTGAGAGAAACAATGTGGAGAAAGCACTTTTCGCCTACCTACCATCTAGTGTCACAAAGGCAAAATGCTTTGAAATTCTTCGCAAAGACCTACAAGGAAAGGGCCATACCCTCAACTCTGTGAAACGGCACTGTGGGGAGACCATCACCCCAAATCTGGTTTCACGAAGTTAGAAAGGTTTGGGTACAGTGTATGCGGGGCCTAGGATAGTGCCGTTTGCTCAACTCTGGCAAAAGATACTGTGGGGAAACCATCCTTCAACTAACAACTTGTTTCCCACTTACAAGTGTTTGAAAACCTATGTGGGGTTTGATAACCTATGTGACGAAAGTTCCATGTGCTCAACTCTGTGCAAGAACGGCGTGCTGAAACTTCACCAGCACACATCAGGTTTCACTATGTTTGGTGTGTTTGAAACCCCGCAGGGGTCCGACACATTAAGTGCCATATACACCACTCTGTCCACCCACACTGCGGTGAAGCACTCAACCAACATCTGATTTCACTCACTGAAAACTCTTGGAAAGCCTATGCGGAGCCGACACGGTACGTGCCATTTACTCAACTCTGAAGCAACTGTGGGAAACCATCTTGCAAGTAACATCTCCTTTCACTTAGAACTGTTTGACAAACTCTGCGGGGCTTGGTCGAAGCGCCATATATTCACTTCTGTGAAACAGCCCTGGGGTGACAAACTTTCCAACATCAGGTTTCACTAAGTGAGAACTCTGAAAACAAATGCAGCGCCTACATGTTGTGCGCTAGATACTCAACTCGGTGAAACAACACGGTCGCCATACCATCTCTCAACTAACATCTCGTTTCACTCAGAAATGTTTGAAAAATCTGTGCAGGGAACGATGAGGACAGTGACTTATACTCGACACAGTGACAGATTACTGTGGAAAAACCGTCTTTCAACCAACATCTTGTTTTCACCGTTAGAAGTGTTTGAAAACCTATGTGCATCTTAGGCGGAAAGTGCCATGGACCCCACCCTGTGAAACAACATTGGGGACAAAGTATCTTTCACCTAACATCTGATTTCCCCAACCAAAAAAAAAAAAAAAAAAAAAAGTGGTTTCAGCTCTTTTGCACGACCTACCAGGAAGGAGGCAAGCACTTAACTCTGCGAAACGACACTGTGAGAAAAACCTTCTTTCACCTGAAATCTGGTTTCACTAAGTTCAGTTCACTTAGTTCAGAGCCTGAGGGCTCTCACTGAGCACAGGAGCAGGTGGGAGTTTCATGCGTACCCGGTTGAGCTCCCTGAGCTTCTGATAGCTCCATAGCTCCTCAGGGAGAAAACAAAATGTCGGAAATGCAGCAAGGTGAAGGCAGTGGGCATAAAGGGCTCCAAAGTTTGGCATACACAGTAGGAGTTGGGAGCCACTTGGAAAGGAGGTGTCTTACTTCGTTTGCCCTTGGCCCAAAAGAAGGCCAGCTCCCTACCCAATCTCTCTCGCCCAACCGACAAAAGAACACCCTTTGAGGGGACCCTTCCATTGGCCTGGATCTCCGAGTCACCACAACGAATTGATGAGGAATGAGCCCTGTGGCCAAAATCTTTCCCACAGTCTCCAGCCGGGAGTGAATCAGACTCCCAAGTGAAAGGCAGAGGATATGACCATGAGACAATGACTCTGAAAGGATGATGGGAAGAATCTTTCCTCTACAAGAAAGCAAAGATGTGCAAAGGTGGAGAAAGAGGGTCAGAGCTCTTCAGAGTTTGAAAGGGGAATTATGTGGCGAAGGGAGAGTCCAGAAACAAGTATGTCATTGGAGTCTTGTGAGCCAGAGACCCTAACAAAGAGAGGGAAATTTGGCTTTTATTGTGTTTCTCCCCATCGTGTCCAGTAGATAGGGGCAGCAGGGGCTCCGAGTTATCAAGAACGTGCTTCCATGCGATGATGAAGAGGTGGGGATGAGGCCTTGATGCACCATGTTTTCAAAAGGATTTTTGTGCTCTGATCAGGTCATGCAGCAAACTGCACCTGCACAGACTGTTTTTCCAAATGAGGGTATCTCCATCAATTAGGGGTGGGAGTCAGTGTGGCTACCCATTCCCATGATGACTTTAGCTTGCTCAGTACTGAGGGCTCAGTGACAAGACTGCTAGCTGTCCTCTCAGACATCAGAATCTTAGAGCACTGCACTGGGTCAGGAATGGCCTGGAAACTCACCTGCAATCCATGGACACTGGTTGTGTATGGGACAGCCCCAAGGTCTTGGTGTGTGAATCAAGACCAAATTAGAAAAGCAGCAATGGGTTAGTAATGACTCCCAGGACAAAGTTCTGCATTCAAATGGATATGGGTCAAACAGAGGAAGGAGATCATCTATATTCCCTACCCTCTTCCCATCCATGAGGCAGATTCCATCCCTAATCTCTGGCTGAGCCTACCGCAAGTATTCTGCCTCAGCGCCTTCATACACCCTATGTTCTGAAACCCGATTGAGAGGGTCCCATTGCAATACCTGTCTCACCATCACAAGGTCTCCACCAGACTCACAAGCCAAAAGAAGAGAATATTACTCTAAGACAATGGCTCTGAATATATTTCATTCAGAACCTTATTCAATAACAGGGTAATGGGTGGACATGGAGACACAGATGGTCAGAGTTCTTCACGCATGAGATGTGGGAAATGTTGAGAATGAAGTGCCCAGCACAGTCCCCATCGACCTGGTTGAATCTGGAAGAAGAAATGCTTGTGGGGTTAGGCAAAGGGAACCCTCTGAATGACTACAGCTGGGAGCGACTGTTAGCAAGAAGTGTGCATTGTTTCCTTAGGAGCCAGAGATTTCTAGTTATGTCTGTCCCTCCCGCTTTTTCTATCGGTTGGTAGAGGTATCAGTGCATGACCTGTAGCTATTGGGCTCTGCTGGCTGTTGCTCAGGAGTCTGGAACAAGGACATTGTTCACTATTCCTGGAAAGGGCTTTCCCCATGCTGACCACCTCCTGGCCCTGCTGCCCATGTGCAAAATGTCTGCTATCAGAATAAAGGCAAGTCAATCATCCAGGTCAGTGAGGGAGGGTACCTTGCCTTCCCCTTCCATACCACAGCAGCCCAATCGCAAAGCACTCGGGATTAAAGGCTTTCTTTCCCTTTTTAGATCAGAGCCTGGTACGTCTCAATGAGCCCAAGAGCAGAGTGGGAGTTTGCGGCCTACCAAGGGTTGCCAGCTGAATGAGGGATGGATCCATGACTCCTAAGGGAGAAAAATATAGCCAGAAATACAGCAACGGGAGGGAATGTGTGTAAGGAGGCCCAAAGCTAGACTTTTCCATCGGGAATTGGGATCAACTAGGTAAGAAGTCTTACTTCATTTCACCTCGACACAGACAGAGGCCATCTCCCTCCCCAAACCTCTGGCCCAGTCTATACAAACATCCTCTGCTGGGCAGCTTCAATTGCTCAGGACCACTGGGTTGCAACATATTTCTGAAACACAATTAATTAATTAATAGTACCACGATGACAATATCTCTTCCTGGAGACGTACCTTCAATCCTTGGACTAGGTTGTGTACCAGACCCCATGGATTTGGCGTGTACCTGAAACCTTGTTAGAAACACAGCCTTGGGAAAGGATTACAAGGTGAGTGAAAGTTGTGCATTCAAATGGGCACAGGTCCAGTCAAGGAAGGAGATATCTATCTTCCTTTCCTCTTCCGCACACAGGAGGTGGGATCCTACCAAAATTCTGGCTTATCCCACACACAAGCATTCTTCTTGTGTACAATCACACACCCTAAGTTTGGGGATGGCCACAGAATTCTGAAATCAAATTGAAAAGGGCCCAATGCAACAATTATAGCACCATCACAAGGACACTACCAGACTCCCAAGGAAAAAGATGAGAATGGTACTCTATGACATTGGCGCTGAGCAGATTCCATGATCCATTTTTTTAAAAAATGTCTCATTGGTGGAAATGGAGACACACACTGACAGAGTTCTTCATCACACATGAGATTTGGAGAGTGTTGAGAATGAAGTAGCCAACACAGTCTGTCTTTTGTCCTAAGTCCATTTTTCCCCAGATCTCAACTGTGGGCCCCTCTTAGGGCCAGGGCCCAAGGTAGGGTTACGGTTAGGTCTCAGGAGGTGACAAGTTTGGAACTCTAGCAGCACAGTGGTCTCCTTGGACAGCTTCAATTTAGCGTGAAGTTCAGGCTTAGTGTATGGGTTTAGAGCTGACCATGATGTTGGCCAAGGTTGGGTTTGGCTTCAGAATCGCCCTAGTTCATCTGTATCCCTGCTTTGGAAATGGCATAGTGACTTTCCAAGTTCCATGCTGAATAATCCTACCCAGATAGGGGCTCCAAATCTGTTCTGTTCTCAGACGTAGGAATTGGGCCTCCACAGGGAAAGGGCCTTGGCTAGGGTGAGGGTTATGTCCCAGGAGATGTCAGCGGCTAAACCAACACCAGTACATTGACATCCCTGGAGGGCTGTGTTGAGGATGCCTGTTAGGGTGCAGAACAGATATAAGGTTTTGGTGCAGTGGATGCCTGATTGTGTGCTCCCAGTTTAGATTTTGGCTTCAGATCCCATTCTGAGGCTCCATGCAGGCCCTGAAAATATCATGGTTAGGTCCTGGGTCCCTGTTAGGTCCTAGGATGTGACAGGTCTGAACCCAGGCAGCAAATGGGCTACCGGAAGGTAGAGTTGAGGGCGCAGTTTTGGATGTGGGTCAGGCTTAGTCTTTGGATTCAAGGGCCGGCCTATAGGGGGGAGCCAAGCTTAGGTTTGGTCTCAGGATCTTCTTTGTGCAGCTCCATTCCTGCTTTAGAAATAGCATGGCCACTATCCAAGTTCCATGGTGAAGAATCCTACATCAGTTATGGGCTGCAAATCCGTTCTGTTCTCGGACCTAAGAATTGGCCCCCCATAGGGAACGAGCCTTGGCTACGGGTTAGGGTTAGGTTCCAGGATATTTCAGGGGCTGAATGAACATCATTCCGATGACCTCCCTGGAAGGGTGAGTTGAGGGCGACTTTTAGGATGCAAGACAGGCATAGGGTTTGGTTGCAGTGGACCCCCGATTTTGTATCCCAGGTTTAGATTTGACACTAGGTCTCCTTCTTATCTTCCATTCAGGCCCTGGAAATATTATGGTGAACTCCTGAGTTTCTTGCTCAACAGTTTGATGCCTTGCATTGATCCTTAGTCTTTTTTTTTTAAACTCAGACCTAGGACGTGGATCATGTTCGAGCCAGAGCCATGGCTAGGGTTAGTTTTGGCAACTAGGAAGGTCAAGGACAGAACCACCCACAGTACAGTGATCTCAGTGGAGGGCTGAGTTGAGGGTGCATGGTCGGGTGTTTATCAGGCTTAGAGTTGGATTCAGAAGCCAGAAGATTGGGTGGGCCAGGGTTAGGTTAGGTCCTACAATCCCTTCCTGCAACTCCATCCCAGCCATGGAGATGTTATGGTGACATTCTGGCTTCTACCCTGAAAGAGTCCATATTGGCCATTGGCCCCAAATCCATTCTTTTCTCAGACCTCTATGGTAGGCCCCCTTAGGGCCAAAGGCCTGCCTACGGTTAGGGTTAGGTCCTGGGAAGTGCCAGGTGCTAAGACTGCAGCCGTGCAGTGATCTCCCCAGAGGGTTGAGTTGAAGACGTGTGGTAGGGTGTGGGCCAGGCCTCACTTTCCCCTTGGTGCAACTCCATCCCTCCTTGGAAATGTCATGGCCATTATTTGTTCCCTCGGGATTAACCTGCGCTGGTCTTGGCCCCAAATGTGTTCTTCCTTCAGACATAAGGGGTGGGACCCCTGAGGAAAAAGCCTGGGGTAGGGTTATGGTTAGGTCTTTGGAGCTGCTGGGGCCTGAAATGACACCATTTAAGGGATCTCCCTGGAGAGATGAGTGTCAGGTACTGTTAGGGTGTGGCATACCCTTAGCATTTGTGTGTTCAGATATGACAGATAATTGTGTGTTCCAGGCTTAAATTTTCTCACTGAATCACCTTCTGCAACTCTCTTCTGACCCTGAAATGTCATGGCCATCTTCTCTTTTCCTCGTTGCATAATTCTGTGCAGGTCATGGGACCCAAAGTGTTCTTTTATCTGCTTTAGTAGGTGGGCCCCTTTCGAGATATTTTCCAATTATCAGAGAAACCACCACACACACACCACAGAAACACACTTCATATACAGTACCCTCCCCAAGGTTACACCACATATACAGAAGACACATGCCACTTCCTTTGCACATATACTACACATATACCACACAGACTGCATATATAGATATAAACATGACACAATACACATCCCTAAACCACACCTATTCTGAACAAAGCGCACACTTTGTACAAACACATACATCACATAACACAAGATTATCACACAACACCATCATACATAAACCACACACACACCACACAAATATCTTCCACAATTTACTGTACATAATATACATATAACACACACACAATCCCAAACATGTAACACACAAACACACTCCACATACATAACACATACATACCATATATGCACCACACACACCACAGTTATTTTACACAAACTACACATATGCCACACCACAAAACCATACATGCACCAATGACACAACACATGTGCCATGCAGAAATCTACATTACAAGTGGACACGAATACCACAATCACAACATATACACCACACTTACAGAACACAAAAAGACACTTACAGCACCTGTAAACCACTAACACCCCATACACACACCACACATGCCATACAAATGCCATACACAGACACAAACCACATATACACAACACATACCATAAATGCAGAACAGACAAATGTTCTCAACTACAACCATTCCAAACATATACCAAACATACCACACATGTACCTCCTGACTCATACCAAGACACCGCACACACCTTGTGATTAAATGTCTGAAACTACACTTTTCAAGTGTCTTTCACATTCATCTCATAGGAAGGTTGTTGAAACATTCTTTATTAGTGTGTGTTGGGAGAGCTAATATGGCAGAAGTGTATCTCATCCCTTGATATGAGATAGCTTGATAGCTAGCACATCATTCTAATACTCAAGAAATCAACCTGAAGACTGACGGAACAAAGTCCGCAACTACATGGAGAGAAGAAGCCACATCAACGAAGGTAGGAAGTGCAGAGAGGTGGTTTGGGGGAGAAACAGATAAAGGGTGCTGCAGAGGAGATGTAGCCTGCATTGGGGAAAAGGGTGACAGAGAAAGGAGCACACAGGGGAACACACAAGGTGAGTATTTCCCCTGTGAAATACGTGAAAATTTGATCAACATCACTCCTCATCAGGGAAATACATATCCAAACTGCAATGAGATACCACCTCACTTCTGTTAGAAGGACTAAAATTAACAACACAAGAAACAACAGGTGTTGACAAGGATGTGGAGAAAGGGAAACCCTCTGACACTGTTGGTGGGAATGCAAACTGGTACAATGACTCTGGAACACAGTAAGAAGTTTCATAAACTGTTAAAAATAGGACTACCCTAGTGCACCTGGGTGTCTCAATCAGTTATGCATCTGACTCTTGCTATCCACTCAAGTCAGGATCTCAGGGTCATGGGATTGAGCCCTCTTTGGGCGCTGCACTGACATTGTGGATCTTGCCTGAGAGTCTCTCTTCCTCTCTCTCTCTGCCCCTCCCCACTTCTTTCTCAAATAAACTAATTACTTTGAAAATCGCCCTTTAAAAAGAACTATCCTATTATCCAGCAATTGCACTTCTAGATATTTACCCAAAGTTTACAAAAATAACAACTTGAAGAGATACGATGTTTTTAGCTGCATGATGAACAATAGCTAAAATGGAACAGATATAGATATAGATACAAATAGATATAAAGAGTGCACTTTGTAATGTGTACTGGGTATTGTATGGAAAGGTGGAATTATTGAATTATACCCCTGAAATTCATATTACACTGTATGTTAACTAACTAGAATTTAAATAAAAAATTTTAAAAAAATTCTATATTAGCCATAGAGAAAGGTCCTGTGCTGAAGTGCCTAAAGAATCACTGTGCTTCAAGTGACACTCTTTTTTAAAAAATATAATGTATTGTCAAACTGACTTCCATACAACACCCAGTGCTCATCCCAACAAGTGCCCTCCCCAATGCCCATCATCCATTTTGCCCCTCTCTCCCGCCCCCCATCAACCCTGTTCTCTGTATTTAAAAGTCTCTTATGGTTTGCCTCCCTCCCTCTCTGTAACTTTTTTCTCCTTCCCCTTCCCCTCCCCCATGGTCTTCTGTTAAGTTTCTCAAGATCCACATATGAAAGAAAACATATGGTATCTGTCTTTCTCTGACTGACTTATTTCACGTAGAATAATACCCTCCAGTTCCATCCATACTGCTGCAAATGGCAATATTTCATTTTTTCTCATTGCCAAGTAGTATTCCATTGTTTTTAGCAGCACTTTCAACAATAGCCAAATTATGGAAAGAGCCTAAATGCCCAACTGATGAATGGATAAAGAAGATGTGGTTCAAGTGATATTCTTGTCCCTCATAAACATATAGTAACACTTTCCCCACAACTTCTCTGTGTAAAGTAAACACTTAAGCTTTACTGCTGATAACTACCCTTTGTTCCTAAAGGGTTTTGAAAGCTTCTTGGGGATATGTAGTCAAAAGTATTCTTAAACCCATGTGTAGAAGTATTAGGAAATGGCCTAGCTTTAGGTGCCTAAAAGTACAGTGTGATAATGCATTCTTCACACAGCATTAAGTGTATATATAGTAGGAAATTTTGTTGAAACCCTCGAATTTGCACGAGGGAATGTCCATGTTCTTTGTTCCCAGAAAAATTGCTTTTCTTTGTCTTCTTTTTTTAAAATTTTGTTTTACTGTTTATTTCTGAGACAGAGACAGAACATGAGCAGGGGAGGGGCAGAGAGAGAGGGAGACACGGAATCAGAAGCAGGCTCCAGGCTCTGAGCTGTCAGCACAGAGCCCGACACGGGGCTCGAACTCACAAACTGTGAGATCATGACCTGAGCCGAAGTTGGTCGCTCAGACGACTGAGCCACCCAGCCACCCCAAAAATGCTTTTCTTAAAGCATTTGTGAATTAGCTTCTCATAAATATCCAGTAAGAAGTTTGCCTTCATCCATCTGTATAAGAACTAGGGAAGGCCCATGTACTGAACTACCTGAAATAGCTGTGTTCTAAATGAGGATTTCAAATTCCTTTTCATTACATATAAGTACAAGTGTTCTTAAACTTGTTTTTATGAATGCTACGGAAGGGACTTATATTTAACTGCCTAACTACAATGTGCTTAATACATCTTTAATTTGGTGTTTAATTTGCATCTATTTGGGTATTTTGTTTAATGTTTCTTTATTATCAAATGGCTATGCACTTAATTGCCACAAACACCATTGTGGCTGAGGCAATTTGAGTTAGCTTCTTAGATTCATCCAATAAGAAGTGTGCTTCAATCCTCTGAATAATCACTAGGGACTGTACAGGTGCTTTGCCTGAAACAGCCATGCACTCAGTAAAATCTCTAATATTAAAAAAAAATGAAATAACAAGTTTCTTTGTATAAACACCTATAGTTAATGGCTTAAAACTACCCTGGTTCAAGACTGGTTAATGACTTTCAATACACGCAAATACAGTCATTGGAACACTCTATACGAGAAAGAGGAAATGGCCGAGGGTTGTACCCCAGAGATACAATGTATCTCAGAGATATCCTTGGGAGTAAGATACTGCCTCCTCCATGCATGCAGAAGAGAGAGGAAAGAAGACAATGTTTGTTGAGGGGTGAAATATGTGCAATGCTCTCTGCCCAACTAGCTCTAACCCTTTCCCTGAGCAGAAATGAGGGATGGGGTTGGTGCACAGGGGTTAACAATAGGCCAGCAGTTCCATAGATGGTGGTACAGGGTGGGGTCTGTGGTGTGGTCCTCCCACCCAAAAGTTCTTGCCCTTTTCTTTAGCCCATGCCACCACTGGCTGCCCTCCCTCTCCTTCCCATCCCCACTGCCTTCTCCCATGTGCAGATGTGCTGTATAGTGAGTTCATACCTCTTGCTCATGGTTGGGGGAAAGGTGAGGGGCATCTTCCCACTCTGGAAGCCAGGTCCAGCAGGGGCAGGGCCTGGGGTGAGGGTCCATTCTCCTGCCCCCTCATATATTATGGGAGGAGCAGTCATCAGGAGGAAGTGGCCATGTGGCCATACTCAGTGGGTGCACAGACCTCTGCTTGAGAGGAGCTTGGGGGATATGTGGCCCCAGAGTTCCTGGTACCCTCACAGCTGGCCCAGCCCTGATGTTTGTAGTGATGCCTGCAGGTGGGAGGCCTGCAGCTGCTGGAGTGGGAGAAGGGTGGGACAAGTGAAGTCTACCTACCTCAGGCACAATATCTAATGGAGCACCAAAGACTTAGTCATCAAGCTGAATAATAGTTTAATGCGATATTTTAAATCTTGTATTGGCAAACCTCAGCCCGGAGGCCTGCATGTGTGTTTGGAAACAAGTACTATTGGGAGTCCTGGCTATCGTCTCCCTACCTGGCCATATTCTTGGTGGGAGACATGCCAAGTTGACTGAGGTCAGACTGAATCAAATCTGTGCTCAGTGTCCCCATGGGGGCCACAGCAGGGAAGATTATACCATGGGCATTGGTGAATGCTGTGAACCAGGGCTTTTCCCAGAGAGCTGTGTGTCCAGAATCTGCATGACCCCGTGGGTCTGGAGCCTAGTCAAGATGCCTTCTGAAACAAAGCCAGTGGGAGCCTCATTTCTTTCACTCTCCGGGTGGATGTACAGATGGAGTGTGGACTGGGGTATCCTCCACCCAGCCTGGCAGGGGCGGGGCTACAAGCATGGTTTCATGTTTGAAGACTCACTTCTGCTTCTTGTTAAGTGACCATACTTTGCTCATGAGGTAAGTAGACAGAATTCCAACTGGGTATTTAATGCAAGATTTTAGCCTTAATTCTTCAGAAATATTTGATGTAAAGTGAGTTCTGTCTGCCCTTAAAAAGTAAACATAATAATGACAATACCAAATAGCAGCTTCCTAAAGTTCAACCCAGGTGGGAGGGCTTTCTTCAAGTGGTGAAACAAAATTTAAAATAGAAAAACTGGGAAGAGTTAATGGTGGAGAAGTAACGGGACTCTGGGTGTTCTCAATCCTCAAACACAGCTGTATTAACGTCAGATAACTTGGAACAGCCAGGAAATAGATCTGTGGAGTGGCAGAAGGATCTCCACAGTTAGAAGGACACAGTTTGGCTAATTCAAGGTGTGTGGATGTGAATTGGGGGAGAGAAAACAGCAGAGATGCAGAGGGGAGGGATCCTTTCTGTGGAGAGACAAAAGGGAGAGAAAGAGAGTAGATGAGAAAGTGCAGCATTGAGTTAGCACAAGAGAAAAACCTCTCTGGACCAAAGACTGGGGAGTGAGAGTACTGTGTGTCCCAGTTCTTTTTTTGCAAACAGTTTCTGTAGCCCAAACTGAGGTTTTGGAAGTACTTGACTTTCTTCAGAGTGGAGGCGTGGTTTATGTTCCTGGAGAGGAGACAGCTGGTCCCAGAGTGCATATTGTGGTGTAGAAATCTTGAGGTGCCCTGGGAGAGAACAGTCCCTTTCCTGGAATACTTTTGGAAGAGGGTTTACTGCCTCCCATGGACAAAAGACCCTGCAGTTGCCAGCCAAAGGCTTTTATCAGCAAGGTGGAGAGTCTTTACTCTGGAGGAGGGGAGTGGATCCAAGCAATGCTGGTTTCAAGACTTTGGGTTTTGAATCAGCTGCACAACAAAGAAAAAATACAGAAGACAGTTTCAGTGCAGGGCAAGCTGACTTCCCTTGTATTCAGTGAGGGCTACCACATTGAATATTCAGTGGGGGATGAGATCCCAAGTCAAAGGACTAGAGAATGGGGTGGCAATATTCCCCATTATCCCCCTCACACACCAACACAGTGAGGCAAGATCTGCTTACACCAAACCCTGCCCCTCCATGCCTGCAACTGCTTATTTACTTGGGCAAGACTGACACTGACCCAAAACAGCTGGCCTCTCCTCCGGACCTACACAGCCACCAACAGCCAGGCATGAACAAACAACTCTTTCTCTTTCTTCTTTCTTTCTTTCTTTCTTTCTTTTTCTCTCTTACTTCTTCTTCTTCTTCTTCTTCTTCTTCTTCTTCTTCTTCTTCTTCTTCTCCTTCTTCTCCTTCTCCTACTCCTCCTCCTTCTTCTTCCTCTTGATTTGGAATTAGGCGCATAGTTTCTGGCTTATTTTCTGGCATTTCCTTTTATCTTTTTAAAATCTGTTTTTTTATTCTTTTCCTTTTCCTTCTTTTCCCTTCTGCCTTTTTCTCGTTTTTACTTTCTTTTTGCTTGGAACCAACCTCTTAATTTTTTCTGTTTTTTGTTTGTTTGTTTCCGTTCCTTTTCCCTTTTTATGGGATCAGCCTTCCCCCCTCCTTTTTCCCCCTAAGGTTACTCAACAAACAAATCAAAGCAGACCTAGTTAAAGGTGCAAACACTCCACCTCTGCAAACAAGGAGGAACTCTACAGAGGACTCATAAAAGGGTAAGAACCGCTAAATGCAACAGAATGCACACAGCATACACCAGAAACACTTCCTGAAGTGCCAGGCCCTAGAAGTGTATGACCCCTTTTAAATATAGTAGTATTCTCAGGTGCAGGAAAGATAAGCTTTCAAAACACTTAAAACACAGAAACCTAGCCAAAGTAACAAGGACAAAGGCATTCTTCCTTTCTGCCCCTGCCATATGTCAAGCAGAAATCACAGCCAAGGATTTACTCAAAGCGGATAAAAGCAATATATGTGAGCCATAATTTAGAAAAACAGTCAAAAGATTACTAGCTTGGCTTGAAGAAAAGCATAGAAGACACCAGAGAAATCCTTGCTGCAGAGATCAAAGACCTAAGAACTAGTTAGGATGATTTCAAAAATACTATAAGTGAGATGGAAACTAAACTAGATACAGTGACAGTGAAGACTGAAGAAGTAGAGGATAGAGTAGGTGCAATAGAAGTTAAAATGATGGAAAATAATAGAGCTGAAAACAAAATAGGAAAAGGAAATAGCCAAATAATGAGGGAAGACTTAGAAGGTTTATTTGAAAAAATTATACCTGAGAACTTCCTTAATGTAGGGAAGGAAACAGGCATCAAAGTCCAAGAGGCACAGAGAACTCCCTGTACAATCAACAAAAACAACTTAACACCAAGATATATCATAGTGAAACTAGCAAAATACAAGGACAAAGAGAAAATTCTGAAAGCAGCTAGGGACAAACAGTCCTTAACCTGCAAGGATAGACACATAAGGTTAGTAGCAGACCTGCCCACTGAAACTTGGCAGGCCAGAAGGGAGTGGCAGGAAATATTCAATGTAATGAATAGGAAAAATATGCAGCCAAGAATTCTTTACCCAATAAGCCTGTTATTCAGAATAGAAGAATAGATAAAGACCCTCCCAGACAAACAAAAGCTAAAGGAGATAGTGATCACTACACCAGCCCTGCAAGAAATTCTAAGGGGGAACTCGACGAGTGGAAAGCAGCAAACATACAAAGGACCAGAAACAATACCACACAAATGAAATCTACAGCTTACACAGTAATTCATGTCTTCCAATACATATCTGAATGTAAATGGACTAACTGCCCCAGTCAAAAGACACAGGATATGAGAATGGGTAAAAGACAAGATCCATCTATATGCTACCCACCTGAGACTCTATTTAGACCAGAGGACACTTGCAGATTTAGAATGAGGGGATGGAGAATAATCTGTAATGCTAATGGACATCAAAAGAAAGCCAGAGTTGTAATTTCCTTATTTGACACCATGAGGTCTTTTATTCATGTGAACATTCATCAGCATTTTATAAAGTGTAATAAACTTTTAAGCTTAACTGCTACTAAAAAAAGCCAGAGTAGCCATACTTATATCAAACTAGATATTAAAACACACTGTAACAAGAGATGAATAAGGGCATTATATCATAATTAAGGGGTCTATCCATCAAGAAGAGATAACAATTGTAGGTATTTATGCCCCCAACATATATATGAACCAAAATATATAGATCAATTAATCAAAAACAAGCAAACTTGTTGATGATAATACCATAATTATAGGAGACTTTAATACTCCATTTGCAACAATGGACAGATCATCTAAGAGATAATCAATAAAAAAACAGTGAATCTGAATAAGGGACAGAGGGACAGAGGGACATTGGGACAGAGGGACTTGACAGATATATTCAGACCACTTCATCCTAAAGCAACAGAATACACATTCTTTTTGAGTGCACATGGAATTATACAGAATAGATCCCATCTTGCATCACAAATCAGCCCTCAACTGGAACAAAAAAACTGAGATCATATCATGCATATTTTCAGATCACACTATAAAACTTGAAATCAACCCCAAGAAAAAAATTGGAAATCCCTCAAATACATCGAGTTTAAAGAAAATCCTATTAAAGAATGAATGGGTCAGCCAGGAAATTAAAGGAAAATTTTTAAAAAATCCATGGTAGCAAATGAAAATGAAAATGACAGTCCAAACCCCTTAGATGCAGCAAAGGCAGTCCTCCAGAGGAAAATACATTGCAACTCAGGCCTTTATCTCAAGAAGCAAGATAGGTACACAATATTCGATTAGGTTTCTGGAAAAGAAGCAGCAAATAAAGCCAGAAGCAGAAGAAAAATAGATTAGAGCAGAAATAATGACATAGAATGAAGAAACAGAATAGATCAATAAATCTAAGATACGATTTTTTGAAATAATGAACAAAATTGATAATCCCTAGCCAGACTTCTCAAAAAGAAAAGAGAGAAGACTCAGATAAAATCAGGAATGAAAGAGGAGAGATCACTACTAACACCAAAGAAATACAAACAATTTCAAGAGAATATTATGATCAATTAAATGCCAACCAATTGGGCTATCTGGAGGATATTGATAAATTCATAGAAACCTATGAACTACTGAAAACCGAAACAAGAAGAAATAGAATATTTGAAGAGACCGTAAGCAGTAAAGAAACTGAATCAGTTTTCAAAAATCTCCCAACAAACAAGAGTTCAGGACCAGACGACTTCCCAGGGGAATTATACCAAAATCTTAAAGAAGAATTAATACCAATTATCTTGAAACCGTTAAAAAAAAATAGAAATGGAAGTTAACTTACAAACTCATTCTATGAAGCCAGCATTACCTTGATTCCAAAACCAGACAAAGACCCCTCTAAAATAGAGAATTATAGACCAAAATCCCTGATGAACATGTATGCAAAAATTCTCAACAAGATACAAGGAAATTGAATTCAACAATACATTGAAAGAATTATTCACCATAATCAAGTAATATTTATTCCTGGGCTGCAGGTTTGGTTCAATATCCACAAACCAATTAATGTGATACACCACATGAATAAAAGAAAGGCTAAGAACCATATGATTGCGCCAATAGATGCAGTAAAAAAGCACTTGACAAAATACAGCATACTTTCTTGATAAAAACCCTCAAGAAAGTAGGGATAGAAGGAACTTACATCCACATCACAGAGGCCATATATGAAAGACCTCAGCTAATATCATCCTTGATGGGGGAAAGCTGAGAGTTTTCCCCCTAAGGTCAGGAACATGACAGGGCTGTCCACTCTCACCACTGTTGTTCACCATAGTACTGGGATCCCTAGCCTCAGCAATCAGACAAAATTAAGAAAGAAAAGGCATGCAAACTGGCAAGGAAGAAGTCAAACATTCACTCTTCACAGATGACATGATACTCTATAGGAAAATCCAAAAGACTCTACGAAAAACCTGCAAGAACTGATATGTGAATTCACCAATGTTGCAGGATATAAAGTCGAGGTACAGAAACTAGCTCCATTTCTTTACACCAATAATGAAGCAGCAGAAGGAGATATCAAAAAATCAATCCCATTTACAATTTCACCAAAAACCATAAGATGCCTAGGAATAAACCTAGCCAAAAAGGTAAAATACCCGTACACTGAAAACTATAGAAAGCTTATGAAGGAAATGGAAGAATTATTCCATGAAATAATGGAAATGGAAAAATTATTCCATGTCCATGGGTTGGAAGAACAAATATTGTTAAAATGTAGATACTACCCAAAGCCATCCTCACATTAAATGCAATCCCATCAAAATAACACCAGCATTCTTCACAGAGCTAGAGCAAGCTATCATAAAATGTGCATGGAAACACAAAAGAATCCAAATAGCCAAAGAAGTGTTGAAAAAGGAAACCAATGTGACAATAAATCTCATATTAAGAAAAACTACAACGATAAAACCTCCAAACAAAATAAATAAAAGCCATGACAAATGTTTTAACTCTAGGTTATAAAAACATTTTTAAAGATATGACACCAAAATAAATGTCCATAAAAGAATAATAAATTGGACTTTATTAAAATTAAGTCCTTTGAAAGACACTTTAAAAAAGAATCAACAAAGATTTTGACTGGGGGACAATTTTACAAACAAAAAAAAAGAAAGAAAGAAAACCAAAGCTGGAGGCTTCACAATCCCAGACTTTAAGCCGTATTACAAAGCTTGATAATAATCAACACAGCAAGAGACAGAGCATGAACGGGGGAGGATCAGAGAGAGGGAGACACAGAATCCAAAACAGGCTCCAGGCTCTGAGCTGTCAGCACAGAGCCCGACGTGGGGCTCAAACTCAGGGAGCACGAGATCATGACCTGAGCCAAAGTCCCCCGCTCAACTGACTGAGCCACCCAGGCGCCCCCAATTCTTCATAATTTAACATTTAGATTGTTTTCAGGGTTTTTTAAATGTAAGTAAGGAATGTTTCCTCAAGTGTTTTTATAGAGAGAATCCCCCTTCCATCTCTTCCTTTTTTAAGTGTAGGTACCCAGTAATATAATATGCAATTTCTGGACCAGAGTTCTGGAGGTTAAAAGGCTCTTCATGACTAGTCAGGAGAAACCTTTTACTTTGAATGCCTAGATAATTATCTGGCATAGAAAGTACACACGTGTGGTGGTTACCTATTGGTGTTCATGTTTAGGACCAAAAAGAAATGCCCTCAAACTAGAAATCATGTTGGCGGGCTAAATTCTTTAGTGCATAAGCAAAAGAGGATAGATGGTTCAGTTAATTATTACTTGTCAATCTGCCTTGACAATCCTAGATAACCAATCCATTGTGCTTGTCTCAGAGTTCTTTTGACACACAAAAGAAAAGATACAATTGTTGCCAGGTCATTCATATAACACATACTGAATAAACAAATAAAAACTGAACCCCAGTGATTCAAGTAACCTTCAATGATGTTTTGAAACTGGAAAAATTTCTCTGAGATCCTCAGCTGGCAATCGTACATGGCCTCAGAGAGCAGCGCTGCCTTTAACATTTCTGTAAATGATGTGAACATTTTCTTAACAATGCTCTTAAAGCTGAAGATCAAGAGATTCCCAGGTAGTAGTATTTTGACAGCCCAAACAAGGAAGACACATCACCTTTGATCTATTTTTATTCCCTAAACTCAGTGATCGAGCTGCCATTAAAGATAGCTTTAAAAAAATAAAATGAAATGAACCCTAGTCCGAACCTGAAAATGAAGTGGCAGATATGCACTAAGCAAAAATCAGAAGAGTTTGATTTCCCATGTTTGTAATTGTCATTGACTATAGGGGCAAGCAATATCATAAGACTGAAGTCTGGGTTTTCCTCTGCTGCTTAACTAACTCCTATCCATGCAGGCTACTTGTCTGTATCTTGGTTTTTACATTTTCCCCAGCAATATTTGAGTGCCTTTTATAGGCCAAACATTTGCTAATAAGTAAAGGGCCACTAAACAAGATCGGGTTTCCTGCTCTCAAGAGATACAACACAGGAGGGACACATGCTTAAATATGTAACTCCAGTACAGTATAATAAGTATTGATGATAGGAGGGGATAGGGGCTTGTGGGAGCAGATAGAAGGAGACATCGCCTAGAGAGCTGGATGGAATAGGTTCCAGGAAGATGGGCCATGTTGAGTGAAAGGGTTGGGTAGAAGAGGGGTACTCCAGTATTTCATATGGAAAGAACACCATACACAAAGTCCTGGCAGCTAGAGAGAGGACAAGGGAAGGTAGATGGTTTACAAAATTCAGTGGAGTTCGGTGCGTCTGACTCAGAGTTCAATAACAAACGTTTCCATGGCAAACTCCATGGATGTGACAGGTTTCATGTTTTGCACACACAGGAGCTGAAGGACCCTCACTGTCGGAATGAGATGGCAGCCGCCCGAGGGGCTCTAAAGAAGAATGCCACAATGCTGTACACAGCCTCCCAAGCGCTTCTCCGCCACCCAGATGTTGCTGCCACCAGAGCCAACCGAGATTATGCGTTTAAACAAGTCCAGGAAGCCATTGCTGGCATCTCCAATGCTGCTCAAGCTACCTCGCCCACCGATGAAGCCAAAGGCCACACAGGCATCGGTGAGCTGGCTGCAGTCCTGAATGAGTTTGATGTAAGTGTCCCAGTGGTGCACACAGAGGGGTATACGTTTGTATTGAAAAAAATGATTTGGGGATGAAGGGCCACAGTAGCATACATGAATTTACCCCTCGTGGAAGCTTAGGATAAAATGTAAATTATATCGTATTTCTGTTGATGGGAATCCAACATAGTGGCAGAGCCTAGTTTTCTTGTATTCAAAGGATCTAACAACAATGTTGAAGAGGACCTGATGTTAGGCAAGCAGAAGCCCTGTAAATCATTAACTTTTTTTTATCCCACTGGTTATTTAGGGACCATTCATCACTTGGATGATGATCTTTATTTTTAAGGGGACAAATGTCATAAGCAGTGTAGGTATAGATTGCCTCTATGTTGTGCCTGGGTGAAGAACTACCCTCAATGTGTTCATTTTAAATCATTGACAAACGTTGTTGCCCACTGATCCCACATGGGATCGCCATCTTCCTTGAATAGACCCCTCTGGGTAATGCCTCTGCAGGACCCATGAATGACCCACATTCTGCACCTGCTGTTTCTGGGGGTGTGTCCCAATGAGTGAAGCAGTAGGAAGATGGCATCAAAGTGAATGGGAGGCATTCATGTAATCAGTACCCCAGGATGAGAGCCCTCACTTCTCCTAGATCAGGATATGGACCCACCTATGGGATGCTGGAATTCATCTGAGCTCATTCTGTGTTCAGTGTGAGAGTCTAAGTGTGTTGTGAGAACTACCAAGATTTAAAATAATTGGTATCTGCTTTCAAGGATTCTATTTCCCTGTAAGGAGATGGGAGAAGTAGAATATATTAAATACCTTTCAAGGGATAAAACACAGTAGTAACGAAATTCATAAGAGAAAAATAGGTTACTTAATAGCTGTGGAGAAAGATGATGAGCTTGCTTTTGGATCTGTTGACATGAATTTTTGGCAGGAGATGACTGGCTAGAGAAGAGAATCGGGAACAAAGCAGTGATTGCTAGAGACCTAAAGCTGGAAGATCTAATGGAGGAATAATTATGATACTTGACCTAGCTGTTTTCATAGGGGTGTCTCCTCTTTTAGGTTTTTCAGTCAGTCAAAATATATAGAGATAGCTTAGACCATATACTGTTTCCTATGTTTTTTTCTTTTCTTCTTTTTTTTTTTTTGCTCAAGATTAAATATAATAAATTTAAAGTGCCACAGGATCACCTGGGTGGCTCAGTTGGTTAAGTGTTGGGAGAGGAAGTTAATAACTCACATATCACATTCAACTGATTTCATGCAAGTGACAGGTTATATTTATTTAAAGATATTTGGAAATTTAGGGGCAACTGGGTGGCTCAGTTGGTTAAGTGTCCAGCTTTGGCTCAGGTCATGATCTCATGGTTTCTGGGTTTGGGCCTGGCTTTGGGCTCTGTGCTGACAGCTTGGAGCCTGGTGACTGCTTCAGATTCTGTGTCTCCCTTTCTCTGCCCCTCCCCACTCGTGCTCACACTCGCTCTCTCTTAATAAACATTATTTATTAGTTATAAATAATGTTTTAATGTCTTAAATAATATTTTTTAAATGTTTATTTATTAAGTATTTACCACAGGGATTGGGGGTTAATATGTAATTCACAAAGTTTGAGGAGACAACTGAAAATCCATTGGAGCTAACAGAGTTCAGTAAGGTTATCAGTTTTAAAATATACGTCCACAGATTTGCAAAGTGCAAAAACATAGAGTAATGGAAAAACAGATCCTATTTTAAAAAAAATGATCTTGTTGATAGAAATGAAAAATAGTTTGTTGGCTTTATTTTATTCCTTATTTCCTTATAAATGTTGGAAATCATCTTGATACAGATGTGGAAGACTAGAAACAAAACAAAAAAAGCTGAGTGGCAAGTTCTACTTCTGGGTATGATATCACAATGATATCACAAGCCTGGGTGGGAAAACTATTGATTCTTAATTTTTACAATGTTCAGACAATCCCAATAAAAATTCTAAGAGTTCTTTTGCAACTTGACAGAGTAATGATGAAGTTTTTTTTCTGGACTAAGAATGAATAAGCCCATATTTTAAGGAGATGAAAATGAGCGGGTGATGTACTCGATATTAAAACATTCTAATGCTACATTAATGTTAAAAGTGTGCATTAGACCAAAAAATGCCTAGTCAAGTTAAACGGAATAGAAATTTGCAAAAAATCTCCAATACAAAATTATCTTATGAAATGATAGTTTTTAAAATTAGTAGGTGGATTAGTCAGATTTTGACAAAGCTATATTTTTATAATCCTATGTTAACTTCAAAAAGTAAACAGTAAACCCTGCCAGGACCTAGTAATAGGAGTAGAAGCACTGAATGCGGAAAAGTCCCTGGAAGGACAGTCAGACCCTTCAGCTGCTGCCACCTTCTGCCCAAGCGTGAGGACTCCACCTTCCCATTTTCTTTGTATCCAGAACCTTCTCACTGAAAGGAGCTTTAACTAAAAATGAGGTTCACTATACAAAAGGCTTTGGACTCATAAAATAAAACTTAAGCCTGTATGGGGAAAATCTATTAGCAAAATATGTTGGAAATACTTAAACATTTGAAATGTTGGTTTGTGTGTATGTGTGTGTGTGTTATTTATTTTATTTTATTTTTTAGTTTATTTATTTTTAAATATGAAATTTATTGTCAAATTGGTTTCCATACAACACCCAGTGCTCATCCCAACAGATGGCCTCCTCAGTACCTATCACCCACCCTCGCCTCCCTCCCACCCCCCATTAACCCTCAGTTTGTTCTCAATTTTTAAGAGTCTCTTATGTTTTGGCTTCCTCCCTCTGTAACCTCTCTTTTTTTTTTCTTTTTTCTTCCCCTCCCCCATGGTCTTCTGTTAAGTTTCTCAGGATCCACATAAGAGTGAAAACATACGGTATCTGTCTTTCTCTGTATGACTTATTTCACTTAGCATCACACTCTCCAGTTGCATCCACATTGCTACAAAAGGCCATATTTCATTCTTTCTCATTGCCATGTAGTATTTCGTTAACTGTAGTGATACGCTGTGCAAATATGGCTTTGGGAGGTTGATACCGAAATGTAAGTTTCTTACAGAACATGACATATTAACTAAGTAATTCACTGTATTTTCACTATTACACTAGGTAACTTTTATTAGTTAAAATAAGTGTATTATGTCAATTCTATGCTTATATAATACCAGACTACTCAATTATATATTGGCTAAGTATATTAATCAAGTAATATTTTATTAAGAATGTATACTGGTTCACAAGCTATATAAATAACTAAAGCATTATCTAATGTTTAAAACTTTATTTCTCAGAGATTGACAAATGTTTAAAACTTCATTTCTCAGAGATTGACAAAAATCATCAGGGAGAACCATCTATATTGGTGATTTATAGATAGTAATTCAATTGGGTATGGTTCCCTAAAAATTTAGCAAGTGCAGTTTCAGTACTTTCTCAAACATAGTAATGCTAATAAAGTATTACAGAATATGACCAGACATAAGGTAATTAGCCATTTGTAGATGTGTTGTTTTTTCCACCATTTGACACCAGCAAATCTAGACAGTCCTTAAGGATATTTGAAATTATCACTAAAAATTAATGTTCTCCTTCTCTTGGTAACAGAATTCTCCATTTCTGTTCTTTAGTTGCATAATGAATACTTTGTTGTTGTTTTTATTCTGCGGACATAGTGACTCGAAATTGATTTTTGAATTCAGACATGTGTCTTATATCCTAAAAGCTATTCTCAGATATTAAACAAATTGATACCACATTGGGAGGGAAACTCACTCAAACTTCCTGTGAATTAGGTTTCTGGCAATATCCCTTCCTGATGCTAGGTTTACTGACTTGCCAACGTGAAGGAGATTTTCAAAAGGAAAGTATGTTTGAGATCCTGAAGTGAAAGGAACTATAGAAATACACAAGTCCATTGTGAGCATGGCTAGCATGCCTTAATGTTCAATTTCAAGCACGATTTGTATTGGTCATCAGTATGCAAAACCCAGTTTTAGGGGCGGTAGGATGCAGAAGTGACGTAAAGTTTGATAGCTGACTAAAAACAAGGTAAAAATTAGTATTTTTACGTTAATTTGTTAAGTTGTAGGATTGATTTTTTTTTTTTTAATCTAGGTAGTTAAAATTGTGGCTCAATGCATGGTGACCTATTTTCTGGCACTATTTTTCTGCCTACATGAATAGTTGATGTAGTGATTTATGAAGCAAAGGAATGAAGAAAAAAACCCAGGATTTTAACAACTTGAAACTGTCAAGGGAGTTTCTAATGATAAAATAGCAAAGAGAAAATGATTGCTAACCAATGGAAAAATCAGCCTCTGTTTAAAATGTGGCAGCTTGAGGTAGTTAATTTTATTGGGTGAAACTACTAAGGAATACTAAAAAGAATTTTAAAAATATAGTGACTACTCAGAAATAAATCCTATTAAAATGTCTATTTTACTGCCAGAAAACTTGAAAGAGTGAGAGAGAGGAAAATTAAAAGTTATTCCTACAGAATTTCTATTTTAAAGAGAAGAGAGTATACTATATCTTGTTTTTTGAAGCTTCTTTTGTAGATGAAGGCACTTGAGAAAAATGGAAATTAACACCATTCATGGACCAGTCTTTATAATTGGTAGCTATTTGCATTTTAAACGTTTGTTTTAAATCAGATAGTAAGTAAACACAATCTCAAATTCCTCTAACTTTATTACCTTCTTGTGAAGTTTCTTACTTTTCCCCACCTGCCCTGGGTATTTGCTTGATTAGTAATTATTTTCTTGGACATTTAGTTTCTCTTTCTCCACTAGGAGAAATTCCCTCAGCCTATAGAAAAATGTATTTCTCTTCTACAGTCTGAGAAGAAAATAAAGCATTAGTTTACTATATTTACCATTTTTCTCATACTTCACTCTTCTCCTTACACAGTTCTTTAAGAACAGTTGTTAAATAAGTCAATGCCAGTCCTTGTTTCCGTGTCTTGGCTACCACTAGCTCCTACCTTTTTGAGCCTTGTCATCCAACTTTTACTACCCCTCCTCTGTAACTCTGTGTTTGAATCTTTAAGGACCCCCAAGTCTATGTGATTTTACTTGCTAGTTCTCAACTACTTTAAATTTGGAATGGGGGGGGTGGATTTTAATAGCATTAACCATATTCTTTTTTTTTCTTCGTATTTTTTCTGATTTGCAAGATTTATTTTTATTGAAGAGTAGGACATTCAGACCTCAAATATATTGAGTGAAATATCACCATGACATACCAACTCTACATACATTGCCCTTGCTATTTCTACCTGATTTTTCACACCCTCTTCCCTCTGGTATTTCTCCCATTTTCTCCCTCTTCTTTCTTTTTAAGTATAATTGTGTGGATCTAAAGGTAATTCTCTTACTGCTGGTATTCAGTGGATAGAAGTGTTGGAATGTGAGCATAAGACATCATGGAGCATCTACATCACAGGCCAATGAGGATAGCAAAACTCTTTATCTGACAAGGGTAGGGCACATAGACCAACTGCACTGATGGGAGAATTGTCCTCTGGGGAGCATCTCCATGTTAGGGTGGTCACTGCCCCAAGGTGATTCCAACTATGTGCACTTCTCAGGTATGTATGGACAATCTAGGAGATCTAGTTGGAAAAACGTGGTTAAGAAACAGGAGTTAGATGGTAACTCATTTCATAGCAAGACGCCAGCCCATTTTTGGGACATGGAGGTTTCTGGACACCCAAGCATAATAACCCTAGCCCAGGGTTTAGAACCCAGGGTTGGAATACAGGCCCAGTGGAGAGCTGGAGTGCTAATACAGGTATCTTAGGTAAGAAGCCCAAATGCATGACCTCATGCAGACCTATGCTTCAGGAGACTAAAGAGGTAGAGTTTTTCAGTTGGTACTCTACTCTAAACATCTCTCTTAATACCTTTTGAATAGTGAGATTAATTCTTAGATGCTCCTGTTGAAAGCCTGATCCCTTAAGGAGCCGTGAACCAGAATTCTGGCTGGCTCAGTGATTCTTAAAGGGTTTTATTGACTCATGGTCTCTCCAAGGAGGCAAGAAGGAATGCCTCCTTAAAGTAGTACATTTTCACAGAGCACCTTGTTGAGCTCCTTCCCAGTTCTAACCCTCCCTTTTGCTGTGGAAATCAACATAGGTCTTTCTCAGAGAGGCCTACCCTAGGTCTCCTCTTCTCCTGTGATACTCCGTAAAGCCATTCTGACTGCAGACATGTGGGAACACTCACATTAGGTTATGGAAAAGGTAAGCTTCCTATGTATTACATTAGCATGAGGACAGAAAAAAAGAGGAGAAATCCCTGACAAAATACTGTAAACATACTGATGAAGAAAACTCAAGATACAGCTTATGTCCTAAAGCAGTTAGCAAGAAGAAAGCCAAATGCATAAAAATTAAAGCCAGTAAGCAGGACCATTTAGCTTCTGGAAAGCAATTTTGGTTCCTAATTCAGGTACTAAAAAGAGGAAGAAGGCAAATTCAGCAACTTTCTGAGTGTATGCCAATATTTTTGAAGGCTTAACATCTGTAGAGTTGTATCTGTTGTTCTTTAATGCTTTTATTGGTACTTTTTTTTTTTAAAGTAAGCTCTATTCCCAACATGGGGCTTGAACTCGCAACCCAAATAGCAAGAGTCGTATGCTCTGCTGACTGAGCCAGTCTGGCACCCCTATTAGTACTCTTCAATAATCTCTGCCATATTCCTATCAAATGGTTCCCTTTTAATGGCCTTTGGAAGTAGCCCAGGATATTGGGAAGAGCTCAGGACTTGGATTGCAGTGTGTGGCTACTACTCCAAGCTCTGTAAAATTTTAAGAATGTGTGACCTTGGGTTGCGGAGATAGTATCTCTAGGCCTTGGAAAAAGATTTAGCTACAGGATAGCTAAGATGATTAAGAGTATAGAGTATGCCAAGTGAGATGTAAGAAGGAAGGACTGCAAGGTATAAAGGAGTAATACTCTGTAAACAGCTATATTTACTGCGATGCATAAATGATGTGCTATACACTTACCTATGTAGTATGCACCTACATACTAGTGTGTGTTGGGGGATGGGTAAAATTAGGGAGGATCAAATCATAGATTTCCTGGAGGAGGCAGTGCATGAGTAGGAATTAACATGCTGATGTGTGAATGAGTATTTCTCAGAAAGAACACCATTTCATGTGGCAGCATTAATCACTAAAATAGTTCTGGAACCGAGGAATGAGAAGAAACCTGGCTGAGTGAGCTGGAGGCAGATCCGGGAGTGCTCTGTAGGCCTTGCAAGGCCAAGGACTGAGCTTCAACCTGAAGGCATTAGGAAGTTGCTGGTGCTCCAGGCAGGGGAATGCATGGTCAAATTTGTGTTTTTAAAGTGACCTCTGCCTACAGGGTGGAGAATGGACTCAGAAGGGACAAAGCTGCAGTGTAGGAGGGTGGTTATGGCGAGCAAGGTGACCAGTGCCCTAAATCCATTGTTGGAGGAGGAATGGGATAAATGGGTGGGTCTGAACCATGTTGAGGGAGGAGAGTGAACAGGCCTTGACAATTGTACTTTTCGTTTGCATATATCAAAAGTTAATGTTTTGTACAGTAGTCTTTAGTTAAAAAGACCAAACATTTGTAATTCCAACTATGAAATCTGGGGAAGTTTCAGTTGTTTGTGGGATATTTGATTTTTTGCATAAAAAAAAAAACCTTCTCACGCTTTTTTTTTCTGGCTCTTTAATTCACGTATATACACAACAGTATGATTATTAAATGCCTAGTAATTGACATAGATCTATGTTTTGGATAATTTAAATCTAAACTCTACATCTAGGATTTTCCTAATTAGTTTAAGTTATTTATATGCAAGTGAGCTTTCATTAGTATGTGCTTACTAATGCACATTTTACTTTTTAAAAACTAAATTTTAGAGACACTTTTAAAAAAATGGGACATGGATTTCCCCATCTGAGAGGACATAGTATCAATGACTGGGGGTTAGTAGGGTCCAGAGATTCTCATCTTTTTTCCAGATACTATCACAATGTACTGCCTGTAAATCTGTCTGCTCTTTTCTACTCTGCCAAATTAAACTCTTGAAAATGGCCTTTTAAGCTTTTCTGGCTTAATGTGGTATTACAGCATTCGTTATCATGTACTGACATCTGGTGGCCAAATCGAACATTAGGAACACTCCAGTGCATTCCTGTATGCCTGTAAACCTAGCACAACCTAAATATGGGCCAAGACTCCCGATGTAAATATGGAGAAGGTGTACTCTGCCTTCACAGAACTTTCAGTCGGCTTCAGGCACCCTTCTGCACACTAAAATTATGCCATGGGAATTGCATTAATCCTTTTCGGAAAACTAGCTCTAGGAAAGTGGTAAAGATGGATACAGAGGCAGATGAGTTTGCAAGAAGAGAAGCTCCAGGCAGGAGGTAGAGCTGAGGGTCGTTCTGCTGGCTGTGTGTGGGACCAGGTCAGCCAACATCAACCAACAACATATTCTCTGCTTCCTGAGTCATACCACGTGCCTCCCCAGGACCAGTTTATCCACTATCCTCCTTTTTTGTCCAAGAAATCTTACTGTGGGATACTGACTCCTCCGATGACTTCTTGTCTGCAAACAGCTTTAATTTAAGGTGTTGTAAACCAGGAATATTTTCTGATCGTATCATTTAAATTTTTATTTTCTTAAAAGCTATTTCAAGGAAATATCCCAAGACAATTTAGTTTTCTATATTTCACTTAGTAAATATGGAGCTACAAAAATCATTGAGAGAAAAAAACAATATGATTTGAAATATTTGAAAGTTGTATTTGAAATTTCAAATCCTTATTACCCTCCATGTTGTCTGTAATTAAAATCATATTTTTAATCTTTTTATTTATTTTCACAAGAGAAAATGAAAATCTTTTCTTCACTGAATAATGTTTTCCTTTAAAAAAAATTTTTTTTTAATGTTTATTTATTTTTGAAAGAGTGAGACAGAGCGTGAGTCGGGGAGGGGCAGAGAGAGAGGGAGACACAGAATCTGAAGCAGGCTTCAGACTCTGGGCTGTCAGCACAGTGCCTGATGCGGGGCTCGAACTCATAAGCTATGAGATCATGACCTGAGCTGAAGTTGGACGCCCAAATGCTGAACCACTCAGGTGCCCCAATAATGTTTTCCTTTGAGAATATTGGCAGATTCTGTGCATATGAGCTCACCTTTATTTCAAATAATTAGTTCTAAATGTAACTGATTATTGATGTAATGGATCATCATATTCTACATTGTCTAAACGTGTGATGGCAAATACCATGTTGATTATCATCTAATTAGTTATACTTTAAAATTGGGGAACAAAATGAGCTCTTTTATCTAGTGAACTATTTAGTGGTGAAAAATAGGATTTATTTAAAATATTGACCTCCTTAGTCTTAGTTTCTTTCGTGATTTCTTACGTTAGAAGTGCTTGTCGTAGCCCTTCAGGATTATACCTTTCCCTTTTATGCACTCTCCATATTACAAGTAGGCATATATTCAGTACTCATTTATAGGATTTGGTTTGATTCCGTGATGAGGTAAACACATGTGCTCATGCACACACACACCTGCTCCTCCCCCCTAAAAACACTAATTTTGATTTCTTATTAACCAAACTCCTTAATATACATCCTGAACTTCTCCGACAGTATTTTCTGGAAACTTTACTGTAACCTATTGAGTCCCATTGTTTATTTATCCAAATGTTCTCTGGGGCTGTTTTGTTCTTACTGCACACATTCATTGAGCTAAGAACGGAGGGGAACGGTTACCCAGAGATGCAAGTGTGGTAGTAAATTTGTCAGGTGGCTAACATCACTGAGGGCATGACTGGGGCCCATGCTAGTCGTCCTCGTTACAGTGGTCATACTTGTGGACAATGGCACAGCATGGCATAGGACAAACAGAACAAGCTTGTGTTTAAATCTGACCATACAACTCTTCCTTCCTTGCCTTTGTTTCTGCATCTATAAAATGGGGTAATAATGTTGACTTACCAAGATGGTGATAATAGTTATATGGGATAAACATTCTTGGGTGCCTCATCCTTGGTGGGCACTTAGAAATGCTAGTTGTCTTTTTCTCCTACTTCTCTTTACAGAAGTCACAGACAGATGTCTTCCATCCAAAGTTACTGTGGAAACTATTGGCTAGAAAATGCTTAGAGAACAGTTCCTAACTGAAAAGTTGTGTTCTTCCTTGGTCACATCCAGACCTCCAAGAAAAGTCTGGCCACAGTGTAGATTAGATTACCACCTGGCCTAAGAATTAATTTCTTAAACTTTTTTATTGCAGTATAGTTGACATATAATGTTATATTAGTTTCAAGTGTGCAACATTGATTCAACAGTTCTATACATTATACGGTACTGACTACACTAAGTCTAGCTACCATCCGTCACCATACAACACTATTACATACCATTGATTATACGCCCTATGCTGTACTCCTCCTCATGCTTGTGACTTAAAGTTGAGCTTTAGTACCTCTCAATCCCCTTCACCTATTTTGTCCATTCCCCCTCCCCCTCCCTCTGGCAAACACCAGTACCCTTCAGTCCATTTCTGGTTTGTTTTGTTTTTTTTTAGGTTCCACACATAACTGAAATCATATGGTATTTGTATTCCTCTGCCTGACTTATTTCACTTAGCATAATACCTTCTATGTCCATCCATATTGTTGCAAATGGCAGAATCTCATTCTATTTTTACAGCTAAGTAATATTCCTGTGTGTGTGTGTGTGTGTGTGTGTGTACACAGCACATCTTCTTTATCCATCTATTGATGGACATTTCAGTTGATTCCATACCTTGGCTATTGTAAATAATGCTACAGTGAACATAGGGGTTCATACGTCTTTTCAAATTAGTGTTTGTTTTCTTTGGCTAAATAGTAGTAGAATTGTTGGATCCTATAGTATTTGTGTTTAATTTTTTGAGGAGCTTCCACACTGTTTTCATAGTGGTTGTACCAATTTACATTCCCACCAACAGTGCACAAGGGTTCCCTTTCTCCAAGGATAATTTTTTTTAATGTTTGTCTCTTTTGAGAGTGAGAAAGAGTGAGAGAGAGTGAGAGAGGAGGAGCAGAGAGAGTGCAAATCTCAATCAGGTTCCGTGCCATCAGAGCAGAGCCTGAGGTAGGCTTGATCTCACAACCGTGAGCTGAAATCAACAGCTTGACCCTTGACTGACCAAGCCACTCATGTGCCCCTCTCCAAGGATGAATTGTAAAGAGTGAAGTTGTAAGTCTAGTGCTAGCACTAGGAATGTAGGTTTCTCCCTTGTGTTTGTTTGGTAATTCTCATTGCTTCTGATGTGGTGAGAGACCCCTTTATCTTCCTATTAAATATCAGAGTTATTCAGGTTTGGTGGTCTCTTAAGATTCTCCTAGTACACCAAGAAGGAAAAGAGTGGCTGACAGAAAGGGGTAAAAATGGAAGATGAAATGATGGCAAAGATTGGTGTTCTTCCTTCATCCAAGAACCACAATGCCAAGGAATATATAATTATTTTTTAACATGTTCTACCCAGGTGATAACTTTCTACCACAGTTAATTAGCAAGACACGACACTTGGTTTAAAAAGCCTAATACAAAAGATAAGGAAAAAACACTGTGAAAAGACATTATTAATGCCTACACTTAATGCTCAGCTTTTCTATCGCCAATATTCTCTTAAAAACCTCCAGGATTAAACCCCTCAGTTTTGATGAGGAGAAGAATGGATCCATATTCCTGGAATAGAACATAGACTCGTAAATCAGAGGGAATTTCTAATACCTGGATGATACAGAGAATCAAAGACTAGTAATAATCTCCTTTTATTGTTGAGTTCATATAACCCAATTTGTAAAATAACCCAATTTAGGAGTGTAGAAAGTGATTTCCGAAGAACTCACTTAGTTCAAAGTGATAGAAACTATTATCCTTCTAGCCCAAGTATGGATATGTCTTTCTATTTCAGAGGTATTGGCCAAGAATGGTACACGAAGTGCTTCCTCTAAATTTCTATTAAGTCCCTAAAAGTACTCCCCGCCCCCATTAATGATGCAATCTAAGTAGAAGAATGTGCTTGTGGGGAGCCTGGGTGGCTCAGTTGGTTGAGCGCCTGACTCAGGCTTATGATTCATGGGATTGAGCCCTGCATCAGGCTCTGTGCAGACAGCTGACAGCTTGGAGCCTGCTTTGGATTCTGTGTTTCCTTTCTCTGCCCCCCACTCACACTGCTTGCTCACTCGCTCTCTCTCAAAACTAAACAAACACTAAGAAGAAAAAAAAGAATGTGCTTGCAATGCAGGTGCGGCTTCCAGACAGGTCCTGCCTTCTCCCTCTCTTACTAGTTTGCCTCTCCTACAGCTTTTCTTTGAAGAAATTCTGCAGCTGACATGCTTGTCTCCCAGGCCCATGCTTTTAGTATATTCTCTGAAAGGATGAGACACACACGTACATCTGTGTGAGGGGTCTTCCTGTCCTCTTCGTACTTCATGCTTAGCCTTCATCATACTTCTTAAGCTTATTCTGATTGCTGAGGGCCTCTAAGCTGGTAATGACCTTGGTGTTATTTTTTTTAAGTTTATTTGTCTTGAGAGAGAGTGAGCAGGGGAGGAGCAGAGAGAGAGAGGGAGAGAGAACATCCCAAGCAGGCTCTGTACCCAGAGTGGAGCCCGATGCAGGGCTAGATCTCAAGACCGTGAGATCACAACCTGAACAGATACCAAGAATTGGAGGCTTAACTGAGCCGCCTAGGCACCTCTTCTTGGTGTCATTTTCTTTTACTTTTCCTTCTCAGTTTTTGATGTATGTTTAGAAATTTAAAAATAAGCTTTCACAATCATATATTGTATATAATGTACACAATTTTTTCTACATAAGAAAAAAGCTGTGATCTTTCCTCCTTTCGTTTTTCTTTTGTTCTAAATACATCTTGCAGCTTCATTCCTTCCAGGAGATGCTTATGCATATTATTTGAAAGACCAAATGAATTCCTAGTTGGGAAGTTTGAACTAATTGCAGTGACACCCCCCCCTCCCCAGGATACTTTCTAAACCTAGCAAAACTGACCAGATTTGCACATAAGTTAAGAATCTTCTTTACCTGAAAACAAGTATTACTCTGAAGAATATTTGCATGTATTTGAATGAATGATGCGAAGATTTTTAAATCCTCCATTTGCTCAAAATAGTCTGTTTGGCATAGCATTTAAACACAGAAGCATCATCAACCAGAAAAGTTTTCTCAGAAATTTCTTTCTTTCATTTTGTTTTAAACAAAGATCTCTGACAGATGTGAAGAAAGATGTCATGTGTGGATATCTGGCGTAGATCTCCTAGGGTGAAAAAGGTAATGTGCTTGATCTGTTACTAGCCTCCTAAACGTGGCAGCCCTTTGGTCTGTGGATACAGGCTGGTTTTATTTTCACACTCTCTCAAGCCTCACATACCAGAATCACTTTTAAAATCTGGAGCAGCGAAATAAGCCGAAAGTGACACAAGGAAGATGCAGACTTAATACTAACATTCTAGGGGCGCCTGGGTGGCTCAGTCAGTTAAGTGTTCAACTTCAGCTCAGGTCATGACCTCACATTTTGCGAGTTTGAGTCCCATGTGGGGCTCTGTGCTGACAGCTCAGAGCCTGGAGCCTGCCTTGGGTTCTGTGTCTCCCTCTCTCTCTACCCTTCCCCTGTTTGTGCTTTGTCTCTGTCTCTCAAAGTAAATGAGCGTTAAGGAAAAATTTAATACTAACACTCTAGCACCTAAGAAATCACTTCCCTGCAGCAGGTAAATTTGAAAAAAAAAATTGCAGTGAAAATACCCAATAAACCTGAATGTATGTTTTATGTGAATATATATGAGTATGAATTATAACATATATAAACTCACACCAGATGTTTATGGTTTTTCTTTGGCTTGTGATGACTGTTAAGAGTTTTTTCACCTATATTTCTTCCCAAACTTTGACAAGTGATTCCTTAATTAAAAAATATATTTTACGAGGGGGTTCCGGAAGATGGCAGCGTAGGAGGATGCTGGGCTCACCGCGCGTCCTGCTGATCACTTAGATTCCACCTACACCTGCCTAAAGAACCCAGAAAACCGCCAGAGGATTAGCAGAACGGAGTCTCTGGAGCCAAGAGCAGACGAGAGGCCCACGGAAGAGGGTAGGAAGGGCGGCGAGGCTGAGCGCGCTCCACGGACTGGCGGGAGGGAGCCGGGGCGGAGGGGCGGCTCGCCGGCCAAGCAGAGCCCCCGAGTCTGGCTGGCAAAAGCGGAGGGGCCGGACGGACTGTGTTCCGACAGCAAGCGCGACTCAGCGTCTGGGAGGTCATAAGTTAACAACTCTGCTCAGAAAGCGGGAAGGCTGGAGGACAAAGGGAGGGAGAGCTGCTGAGCCCCCGGACGGCAGAGCTCAGCTTGGCGGGGAACAAAGGCGCTCACCAGCGCCATCTCCCCCGCCCATCCCCCAGCCAAAATCCCAAAGGGAACCAGTTCCTGCCAGGGAACTTGCTCGCGCAGCGCAAACACCCAACTCTGTGCTTCTGCGGAGCCAAACCTCCGGCAGCGGATCTGACTCCCTCCCGCTGCCACAGGGCCCCTCCTGAAGTGGATCACCTAAGGAGAAGCGAGCTAAGCCTGCCCCTCCAGCCCCCGTGCACCTTGCCTGCCCACCCCAGCTAATACACCAGATCCCCAGCAACACAAGCCTGGCAGTGTGCAAGTAGCCCAGACGGGCCACGCCACCCCACAGTGAATCCCGCCCCTAGGAGAGGGGAAGAGAAGGCACACACCAGTCTGACTGTGGCCCCAGCGGTGGGCTGGGGGCAGACATCAGGTCGGACTGCGGCCCCGCCCACCAACTCCAGTTATACACCACAGCACAGGGGAAGTGCCCTGCAGGTCCTCACCACTCCAGGGACTATCCAAAATGACCAAACGGAAGAATTCCCCTCAGAAGAATCTCCAGGAAATAACAACAGCTAATGAACTGATCAAAAAGGATTTAAATAATATAACAGAAAGTGAATTTAGAATAATAGTCATAAAATTAATCATTGGGCTTGAAAACAGTATACAGGACAGCAGAGAATCTCTTGCCACAGAGATCAAGGGACTAAGGAACAGTCATGAGGAGCTGAAAAACGCTTTAAACGAAATGCAAAACAAAATGGAAACCACGACGGCTCGGCTTGAGGAGGCAGAGGAGAGAATAGGTGAACTAGAAGATAAAGTTATGCAGAAAGAGGAAGCTGAAAGAAAGAGATAAAAAAATCCAGGAGTATGAGGGGAAAATTAGAGAACTAAGTGATACACTAAAAAGAAATAATATATGCATAATTGGTATCCCAGAGGAGGAAGAGAGAGGGAAAGGTGCTGAAGGGGTACTTGAAGAAATTATAGCTGAGAACTTCCCTGAACTGGGGAAGGAAAAAGGCATTGAAATCCAAGAGGCACAGAGAACTCCCTTCAGACGTAACTTGAATCGATCTTCTGCACGACATATCATAGTGAAACTGGCAAAATACAAGGATAAAGAGAAAATTCTGAAAGCAGCAAGGGATAAACGTGCCCTCACATATATATAAAGGGAGACCTATAAGACTCGTGACTGATCTCTCCTTTGAAACTTGGCAGGCCAGAAAGGCTTGGCACGATATCTACAGTGTGCTAAACAGAAAAAATATGCAGCCGAGAATCCTTTATCCAGCAAGTCTGTCATTTAGAATAGAAGGAGAGATAAAGGTCTTCCCAAACAAACAAAAACTGAAGGAATTTGTCACCACGAAACCAGCCCTACAAGAGATCCTAAGGGGGATCCTGTGAGACAAAGTACCAGAGACATCACTACAAGCATAAAACATACAGACATCACAATGACTCTAAACCCGTATCTTTCTATAATAACACTGAATGTAAATGGATTAAATGCGCCAACCAAAAGACATAGGGTATCAGAATGGATAAAAAAACAAGACCCATCTATTTGCTGTCTACAAGAGACTCATCTTAGATCTGAGGACACCTTTAGATTGAGAGTGAGGGGATGGAGAACTATTTATCACGCTACTGGAAGCCAAAAGAAAGCTGGAGGAGCCATACTTATATCAGACAAACTAGACTTTAAATGAAAGGCTGTAACAAGAGATGAAGAAGGGCATTATATAATAATCACAGGGTCTATCCATCAGGAAGAGCTAACAATTATAAGTGTCTATGTGCCGAATACCGGAGCCCCCAGATATATAAAACAATTACTCATAAACATAAGCAACCTTATTGATAAGAATGTGGTCATTGCAGGGGACTTTAACACCCCACTTACAGAAATGGATAGATCATCTAGACACATGGTCAATAAAGAAACAAGGGCCCTGAATGACACATTGGATCAGATGGACTTGACAGATATATTTAGAACTCTGCATCCCAAAGCAACAGAATATACTTTCCTCTCGAGTGCACATGGAACATTCTCTAAGATAGATCATATACTGGGTCACAAAACAGCCCTTCATAAGTTTACAAGAATTGAAATTATACCATGCATACTTTCAGACCACAATGCTATGAAGCTTGAAATCAACCACAGGAAAAAGTCTGGAAAACCTCCAAAAGCATGGAGGTTAAAGAACACCCTACTAACGAATGAGTGGGTCAACCAGGCAATTAGAGAAGAAATTAAAAAATATATGGAAACAAACGAAAATGAAAATACAACAATCCAAATGCTTTGGGACGCAGCGAAGGCAGTCCTGAGAGGAAAATACATTGCAATCCAGGCCTATCTCAAGAAACAAGAAAAATCCCAAATACAAAATCTAACAGCACACCTAAAGGAAATAGAAGCCAAACAGCAAAGGCAGCCTAAACCCAGCAAAAGAAGAGAAATAATAAAGACCAGAGCAGAAATAAACAATATAGAATCTAAAAAAACTGTAGAGCAGATCAATGAAACCAAGAGTTGGTTTTTTGAAAAAATAAACAAAATTGACAAACCTGTAGCCAGGCTTCTCAAAAAGAAAAGGGAGATGACCCAAGTAGATAAAATCATGAATGAAAATGGAATTATTACAACCAATCCCTCAGAGATACAAACAACTATCAGGGAATACTATGAAAAATTATATGCCAACAAATTGGACAACCCGGAAGAAATGGACAAATTCCTAAACACCCACACTCTTCCAAAACTCAATCAGGAGGAAATAGAAAGCTTGAACAGACCCATAACCAGCGAAGAAATTGAATCGGTTATCAAAAATCTCCCAACAAATAAGAGTCCAGGACCAGATGGCTTCCCAGGGGAGTTCTACCAGACGTTTAAAGCAGAGATAATACCTATCCTTCTCAAGCTATTCCAAGGAATAGAAAGGGAAGGAAAACTTCCAGACTCATTCTATGAAGCCAGTATTACTTTGATTCCTAAACCAGACAGAGACCCAGTAAAAAAAGAGAACTACAGGCCAATATCTCTGATGAATATGGATGCAAAAATTCTCAATAAGATACTAGCAAATCGAATTCAACAGCATATAAAAAGAATTATTCACCATGATCAAGTGGGATTCATTCCTGGGATGCAGGGCTGGTTCAACATTCGCAAATCAGTCAACGTGATACATCACATTAACAAAAAAAAAGAGAAGAACCATATGATCCTGTCAATCGATGCAGAAAAGGCCTTTGACAAAATCCAGCACCCTTTCTTAATAAAAACCCTTGAGAAAGTCGGGATAGAAGGAACATACTTAAAGATCATAAAGGCCATTTATGAAAAGCCCACAGCTAACATCATCCTCAACGGGGAAAAACTGAGAGCTTTTTCCCTGAGATCAGGAACACGACAGGGATGCCCACTCTCACCGCTGTTGTTTAACATAGTGCTGGAAGTTCTAGCATCAGCAATCAGACAACAAAAGGAAATCAAAGGCATCAAAATTGGCAAAGATGAAGTCAAGCTTTCGCTTTTTGCAGATGACATGATATTATACATGGAAAATCCGATAGACTCTACCAAAAGTCTGCTAGAACTGATACATGAATTCAGCAAAGTTGCAGGATACAAAATCAATGTGCAGAAATCAGTTGCATTCTTATACACTAACAATGAAGCAACAGAAAGACAAATGAAGAAACTGATCCCATTCACAATTGCACCAAGAAGCATAAAATACCTAGGAATAAATCTAACCAAAGATGTAAAAGATCTGTATGCTGAAAACTATAGAAAGCTTATGCAGGTAATTGAAGAAGATATAAAGAAATGGAAAGACATTCCCTGCTCATGGATTGGAAGAATAAATATTGTCAAAATGTCAATACTACCCAAAGCTATCTACACATTCAATGCAATCCCAATCAAAATTGCACCAGCATTCTTCTCGAAACTAGAACAAGCAATCCTAAAATTCATATGGAACCACAAAAGGCCCCGAATAGCCAAAGTAATTTTGAAGAAGAAGACCAAAGCGGGAGGCATCACAATCCCAGACTTTAGCCTCTACTACAAAGCTGTCATCATCAAGACAGCATGGTATTGGCACAAAAACAGACACATAGACCAATGGAATAGAATAGAAACCCCAGAACTAGACCCACAAACGTATGGCCAACTCATCTTTGACAAAGCAGGAAAGAACATCCAATGGAAAAAAGACAGTCTCTTTAACAAATGGTGCTGGGAGAATTGGACAGCAACATGCAGAAGGTTGAAACTAGACCACTTTCTCACACCATTCACAAAAATAAACTCAAAATGGATAAAGGACCTGAATGTGACACAGGAAACCATCAAAACCTTAGAGGAGAAAGCAGGAAAAGACCTCTCTGACCTCAGCCGTAGCAATCTCTTACTCGGCACATCCCCAAAGGCAAGGGAATTAAAAGCAAAAGTGAATAACTGGGACCTTATGAAGATAAAAAGCTTCTGCACAGCAAAGGAAACAACCAACAAAACTAAAAGGCAACCAACGGAATGGGAAAAGATATTTGCAAATGACACATCGGACAAAGGGCTAGTATCCAAAATCTATAAAGAGCTCATCAAACTCCACACCCGAAAAACAAATAACCCAGTGAAGAAATGGGCAGAAAACATGAATAGACACTTCTCTAAAGAAGACATCCGGATGGCCAACAGGCACATGAAAAGATGTTCAACGTCGCTCCTTATCAGGGAAATACAAATCAAAACCACACTCAGATACCACCTCACGCCAGTCAGAGTGGCCAAAATGAACAAATCAGGAGACTATAGATGCTGGAGAGGATGTGGAGAAACAGGAACCCTCTTGCACTGTTGGTGGGAATGCAAATTGGTGCAGCCGCTCTGGAAAGCAGTGTGGAGGTTCCTCAGAAAATTAAAAATAGACCTACCCTATGACCCAGCAATAGCACTGCTAGGAATTTATCCAAGGGATACAGGAGTACTGATGCATAGGGGCACCTGTACCCCAATGTTTATAGCGGCACTCTCAACAATAGCCAAATTATGGAAAGAGCCTAAATGTCCATCAACTGATGAATGGATAAAGAAATTGTGGTTTATATACACAATGGAATACTACGTGGCAATGAGAAAAAATGAAATATGGCCTTTTGTAGCAACATGGATGGAACTGGAGAGTGTGATGCTAAGTGAAATAAGCCATACAGAGAAAGACAGATACCATATGGTTTCACTCTTATGTGGATCCTGAGAAACATAACAGAAACCCATGGGGGAGGGGAAGGAAAAAAAAAAAAAAAGAGGTTAGAGTGGGAGAGAGCCAAAGCATTAGAGACTGTTGAAAACTGAGAACAAACTGAGGGTTGATGGGGGGTGGGAGGGAGGGCAGGGTGGGTGATGGGTATTGAGGAGGGCACCTTTTGGGATGAGCACTGGGTGTTGTATGGAAACCAATTTGACAGTAAATTTCATATATTAAAAAAAAAAAAAAAAAAAAAAAAAAAAAAAAAAAAAAAAAAAAAAAAAAAAAAGCCAGAGTAGCCATACTTATATCAAACTAGATATTAAAACACACTGTAACAAGAGATGAATAAGGGCATTATATCATAATTAAGGGGTCTATCCATCAAGAAGAGATAACAATTGTAGGTATTTATGCCCCCAACATATATATGAACCAAAATATATAGATCAATTGATCAAAAACAAGCAAACTTGTTGACGATAATACCATATTTATAGGAGACTTTAATACTCCATTTGCAACAATGGACAGATCATCTAAGAGATAATCAATAAAAAAAAAAAACAGTGAATCTGAATAAGGGACAGAGGGACAGAGGGACATTGGGACAGAGGGACTTGACAGATATATTCAGACCACTTCATCCTAAAGCAACAGAATACCCATTCTTTTTGAGTGCACATGGAATTATACAGAATAGATCCCATCTTGCATCACAAATCAGCCTTCAACTGGAACAAAAAAACTGAGATCATATCATGCATATTTTCAGATCACAACACTATAAAACTTGAAATCAACCCCAAGAAAAAAATTGGAAATCCCTCAAATACATCGAGTTTAAAGAAAATCCTATTAAAGAATGAATGGGTCAGCCAGGAAATTAAAGGAAAATTTTTAAAAAATCCATGGTAGCAAATGAAAATGAAAATGACAGTCCAAACCCCTTGGATGCAGCAAAGGCAGTCCTCCAGAGGAAAATACATTGCAACTCAGGCCTCTATCTCAAGAAGCAAGATAGGTACACAATATTAGATTAGGTTTCTGGAAAAGAAGCAGCAAATAAAGCCCAAAGCCAGAAGCAGAAGAAAAATAGATTAGAGCATAAATAATGACATAGAATGAAGAAACAGAATAGATCAATAAATCTAAGATACGATTTTTTGAAATAATGAACAAAATTGATAATCCCTAGCCAGACTTCTCAAAAAGAAAAGAGAGAAGACTCAAATAGATAAAGTCATGAATGAAAGAGGAGAGATCACAACTAACACCAAAGAAATACAAACAATTACCAGAGAATAGTATGGTCAATTAAATGCCAACCAATTGGGCTATCTGGAGGATATTGATAAATTCATAGAAACCTATGAACTACTGAAAACTGAAACAAGAAGAAATAGAACATTTGAAGAGACCGTAAGCAGTAAAGAAACTGAATCAGTTTTCAAAAATCTCCCAACAAACAAGAGTTCAGGACCAGATGACTTCCCAGGGGAATTATACCAAAATTTTAAAGAAGAATTAATACCAATTATCTTGAAACCGTTAAAAAAAATAGAAATGGAAGGTAAACTTACAAACTCATTCTATGAAGCCAGAATTACCTTGATTCCCAAACCAGACAAAGACCCCTCTAAAATAGAGAATTATAGACCAAAATCCCTGATGAACATGTATGCAAAAATTCTCAACAAGATACCAGCAAATTGAATTCAACAATACATTGAAAGAATTATTCACCATAATCAAGTAATATTTATTCCTGGGCTGCAGGTTTGGTTCAATATCCACAAACCAATTAATGTGATACACCACATGAATAAAAGAAAGGATAAGAACCATACGATTGCGTCAATAGATGCAGAAAAGTACATTGGACAAAATACAGCATACTTTCTTCATAAGAACCCTTAAGAAAGTAGGGATAGAAGGAACTTACATCCACATCACAGAGGCCATATATGAAAGACCTCAGCTAATATCATCCTTGATGGGGGAAAGCTGAGAGTTTTCCCCCTAAGGTCAGGAACATGACAGGGCTGTCCACTCTCACCACTGTTGTTCAACATAGTACTGGGATCCCTAGCCTCAGCAATCAGACAAAATTAAGAAAGAAAATGCATGCAAACTGGCAAGGAAGAAGTCAAACATTCACTCTTCACAGATGACATGATACTCTATAGGAAAATCCAAAAGACTCTACCAAAAACCTGCAAGAACTGATATGTGAATTCACCAATGTTGCAGGATATAAAATCAAGGTACAGAAATTAGCTCCATATCTTTACACCAATTAGGAAGCAGCAGAAAGAGATATCAAAAAATTAATCCCATTTACAATTTCACCAAAAACCATAAGATGCCTGGGAATAAACCTAGCCAAAAAGGTAAAATACCCGTACACTGAAAACTATAGAAAGCTTATGAAGGAAATGGAAGAATTATTCCATGGAATAATGGAAATGGAAAAATTATTCCATGTCCATGGGTTGGAAGAACAAATATTGTTAAAATGTAGGTACTACCCAAAGCCATCCTCACATTAAATGCAATCCCATCAAAATAACACCAGCATTCTTCACAGAGCTAGAGCAAGCAATCATAAAATTTGCATGGAAACGCAAAAGAATCGAAATAGCCAAAGAAATGTTGAAAAAGGAAACCAATGTGGCAATAAATTTCATATTAAGAAAAACTACAACTATAAAACCTCCAAACAAAATAAATAAAAGCCATGACAAAAGTTTTAACTCTAGGTTATAAAAACATTTTTAAAGATATGACACCAAAATAAATGTCCATGAAAGAATAAGAAATTGGACTTTATTAAAATTAAGTGCTTTGAGAAACACTTTAAAAAAGAATCAACAAAGTTTTTGACTGGGAGACAATTTTACAAACATAAAAAAAAAAAAAAGAAAGAAAACCAAAGTTGGAGGCTTCACAATCCCAGGCTTTAAGCTGTATTACAAAGCTATAATAATCAACACAGTATGGTACTACACAAAAAAAGACACATAGATAAAGGGAATAAAATAGAGAATTCAGAAATGGCCCCACAAATATATAGAAAATTAAACTTTGTCAAGCAGGACAGTATCCAATGGAAAAAAGACGGTCTCGTTAGCAAATGATGCTAGGAGAACTGGAGAGCAACATGCAACATGAAGAATGAAACTGGACCAATTTCTAACACCACCCACAAAAATAAATTCAAAATGGATGAGAGACCTAAATGTGAGACAGAAACCTACAAGTAGGTTTCAAGACAGGAAATTCTACAGTAAAAACAGACAGCAACCTCTTTGACCTGGGCTGCCACAACTTGTTACTTTACATGTCTCCAGAGACAAGGGAAATAAAAGCTAAAATGAACTATTGAGATCTCATCAAGACAAAAAGCTGCTGCACAGTGAAGGCAACAATCAACAAAACTAAAAGTCAACCAACGCAATGGGAGAAAATATTTGCACATGACATCAGATAAAGGGTTAGTATCCAAAATCTCTAAAGAATTACCAAACTCAACACTCACAAAGCAAATAATCAAGTGAAGAAACGGGCAGAAGACATGAATAGACACTTTTCCAAAGAAGACTTCCAGAAGGCTACCAGACACATTAGAAGATGCTCAACATCACTCACAGAAAAAAAGCAAATCAAAACCACAATGAGATACCACCTCACTCCTGTCAGAATGGCTAAAATTAAGCACTCAGGCCACAACAGATGACGATGAAGATGCAGAAAAAGGTGAATCCTTTTGCACTATTGGTGGGAATGCAAACTGGTGCAACCATGCTGGAAAACAGTATAGAGGTTCCTTGAAACATTAACATTAGAACTACTCTATGACCCAGCAATTGAACTAGGAACTAGGAACTTATCCAAAGAATAAAATATTGCTGATTCAAAGGGCACATGTACCCCATTGTTTAAAGCAGTGCTGTCAACAATAGCCAAATTATGGAAAGAGTCCACATGTTGGATGGATTAAGAAAATGTACTATATGTGTGTGTGTGGGCATGTGTGTGTGTGTGTATATATATATATATACATACATGTATACTTATATATATACATATATACCAATTGAATACACAATGGAATACTACTCAGCGATCATAATAATGAAGTCTTGTCATTTGCAACAACATGGATGGAACTACAAGGTATTATGCTAAGCAAAAGAAGTCAGTCAGGGAAAGACAGATACATGATATTTTACTCATATGTGGAATTTGAGAAATTAACAGATGAACATAGGGGAAGGGAAGGAAAAAGGAGATAAAAACAGAGAGGGAGGCAAAACGTAAGAAACTTGTAAATTCAGAGAACATACTGAGGGCTGCTGGAGGGTGTGTGTGTAAGGGATGGCCTAAATGGATGATTGGCACTAAGGAAGGCAGCTTCTGGGAAGAGCACTGGGAGATATAAGTGATGAATCACTGGGTTCTACTCCTGAAAACAATACTACTCTGTATTTTAACTAACTTGAATTTAAATAAACACATTAGTAATTTGATAATATGATAATATAAGAGGCTTATATGTATCTTCCTAATGCTGACTGAATATCACTGTTCTTTAAAAATTACACATTTAAAAGATATATCTATTGACTTGGAGAGAGAAAAGTTCTTTACTTTTCTTCATTGAGCAAGGAACCTAAACCAGGTGTCAGAAAACCTTACTTGTGTTATCCTTCCAGTGATGCCCTCACTGAGCCTTAGTTCATTTACCTGTAAAATTGGGATACTAGAGGTGCTCAATATTTACCAACAGTTTTTTTTTCTTTTCAGAATTAAAAAAAATTAATTCCAGAATAGTTAAGATACAGACTTATATTCATTGCATAAGAACAGTGATAAAAGAGAAGGCACTCAGTTTATGGACAAGGAAACTGAGTCCTTTCAAACTATGGTCCCCATTTTACTGTGGCCTAGCGTGTGTGCTCATCCTAGTCCTAAGAGCTGAGAATGGTGGATGACAGGACCTCAGACTCTTCTCCAGAGACTACTATGGAGATGGCCTGTTCCCCTGCGAGACAATGGGAACTTTAAGAATCCCCTTCATGCTATGGAATTTTGTACATGTTGCCAGGAGAATAAATGTCCCTGCTCCATGTCAGATCTGTCTCCAAGTCTTTCCTCCTTTTTCCCTAACACTTACAGGCTATAAGCCCTTCCTTAACCACCATCCCATTATCTCCACCGATGCAATCCGTTTCTGTGTATGCTTGTCTGTGTGCTCAGTTTAATGTGGAGAGGAGAATGATCTAAATTGGGAGGAGTTAGGTAGGGCTCACCAGGATCCACCAGGATCTTGGGCCATTCAAGCCCAAGAGGCACAGGGAACTCCCCTCAATATCAATAAAACAGGTCCACACAAAAATATATCATAGTGAAACTTGCAAAATGCAAAGAGAAAAAGAATTCTGAAAGAAGCTAAAGAAAAAAGGTCCTTAACCTATAAGGGTAGATCTATAAGGTTAACAGCAGACCTGTCTATAGAAACTTGGCAGGCCATAAGGGTGCGGTATGATATATTTAATGTGCTAAATGGGGAAAATATGCAGCCAAGAATACTTTATCAAGCAAGGCTGTCATTCGGAATAGAAGGAGAGAGAAAGAGTTTCCAAGACAAGTAAAAACTAAAGGAGCTACTGAGCACCAAGCCAGCTCTGCAAGAATTGTTAAAGCGGACACTTTGAGTGGGAAAGAGAGGCCAAAGGCAACAAAGACTAGAAAGGAACAGAGACATTCTACAGGAACAGCAACATTACAGGTAATACAATGGCACTGAATTCATATCTATCAATAATTATTTGAATGTAAATGGGCTAAATGCTCCAGTCAAAAGACATAGCATATCAGAATGGATTAAAAAAATCAAGAACCATTGAAATGGTGCCTATAAAAGACTCGTTTTAGACCCAAAGACACATTGAGATAGAAGGTGAAGGGGTGGAGGGCCATTTGTCATGCTAATGGACAACAGAGGAAAGCTGGAGTAGCAATACATATATCAGACAAACTAGATTTTAAATGAAAGATTGTAATAAGTGATGAAGAAAGTCCTAATCGCTTCTCAGCCTTTTGGCTAAGATCAAGTGTAGAAAGTCTTATGTCATAATAAAGAAGTCTATCAAAGAGGAAGATCCAACAATTGTTAATATTTATGCCCTCAGCTAGGTACAGCCAATTATATAAACCAATTAATAACAAACTTAAAGAAACATATTGATAATAATACAATAATAGTAAAGGACTTTAACACCCCACTTACGTCAAAAGATAGATCATCTTAGCAGAAGATCAACAAAGAAACAATGGCTTTGAATGACACACTAGACCACACGGACTTAACAGATATATTCAGAGCATTTCACACGAAAGCAGCAAAACACACACTCTTTTTGAATGCACATGGAACATTCTCCAGAGTAGATTATACTAGGTCCAAATCAGCCCTCTTATATTCAGACCACAATGCTATGAAACCTGAAGTCAACCAAAGGAAAAAAAAATGGGAAAGACCACCAATACATGGAGATTAAAGAACATCTGACTAAAGAATACATTGGGTAACCAGGAAATTAAAGAGTAATAAATAAAAGAATCAATTTAAAAAATACATGGAAGCCAATGAAAATGAAAACATGACAGTCCAAAACCTTTACTATGTGGCCAGGCGGTAATAAGAGGGAAGTATATAACAATCCAGGCATTCCTCCGGAAAGAAGGAAAGTCTCATGTACACAACCAAATCTCACACATCAAAGAGTTGGAAAAAGAAGAGCAAATAAAGGTCAATGCCCGCAGAAGAAGGGAAATAATAAAGATTAGAGTAGAAATAAATGATATAAAATTTAAAAAAGTAGAAAAGATTAATGAAACTAGGAGCTGGTTCTTTGAAAGAATTAACAAAATTGATAAACACCGAGCCAAAGCTATCAAAAAAAAGAGAGGGTAAAGGAACCAAAGAAATAAAATCATGAATGGAAAAAAGAGAGATCACAACCAACACTGCAGAAATACAAACAATTACAAGAGAATATTATGAGCAAGTATATGCCAAAAAAGTGGATAATCTGCAAGAAATGGATGAATTTCAAGAAACTTGTAAACTACCAAAACTGAAACAGGAAGAAATAGAAAATACGAACAGATACATAACCAGTAAAGAAATTGAATCAGTAGTCTCAAATTTCCCAACAAACAAAATTCCAGGGCTGGATGGAATCTGAGCACAATTCTATAAAAAAAATTTTTGGCATTTATTTATTTTTTATTATTTTTAATTTTTTAAATATAATTTATTGTGAAACTGGTTTCCATCAGTGCTCATCCCAAAGATAGATGGTATCTATCTTGCTCTGCCTGGCTTATTTCACTTAGCATAATACCCTCCAGTTCCATCCACATTGCTGCAAATGGCCAAGTTTCATTCTTTCTCATTGCCAAGTAGTATTCCATTGTGTATATAATCCACATCTTCTTTATCCATTCATCAGTTGATGGACATGTAGGCTCTTTCCATAGTTTGGCTATTGTTGAAAGTGCTGCTATAAACAGTGGGATACAAATGCCCCTCTGCATCAGTACTCCTGTATCCCTTGGGTAAATTCCTAGCAGTGCTATTGCTGGGTCATAGGGTAGTTCTATTTTTAGTTTTTTGAGGAATCTCCACAACGTTTTCCAGAGTGGCTGTACCAGTTTGCATTCCCACCAGCAGTGCAAGAGGGTTCCCGTTTCTCCACATCCTCACCAGCATCTATAGTCTCCTGATTTACAAAACATTTAAAGAAGAATTAATACTTCTTTTGAAACTGTTCTAAAAAATTAAAACGGAAGGAAAACTGTTAAACTCATTCTACAAGGCCAGCATAACCTTGTTTCCAAAAGCAGACAAAGATCTCACTAAAAAGGAGAATTACAGACCAATATCTCTGATGAACATGGATGCAAAAATTTTCAACAAAAGCTAGCAAAGCAGATTCAACAGTATGTTAAAAGAAGTATTCAACATGATTCAGTGGTATTTATTCCTGGGCTGTGGGGCTGGCTCAAAATCCACAATCCAACCAATGGGATACATGTCATTAATAAAAGAAAGGATAAGAACCATATGATCCTCTGAATAGACGAAGAATAGGCATCTGACAAAATACAGCATCTTTTGTTGTGATAAAAACTCTCAAGAAAGTAAGGATAGAAGGAACATGCCTCACCATCATTAAGGCCATATAGGAAGGAAGCCAGCATCCTGTAGGAAGGATGAGTTAATATCATCCTTAGTGGGTAAAAACAGTTTTCCCCTAAGGTCAGGAACACAACAGTATGCCTATTCTCACCACTGTTGTTCAAAATAGCACATGAAGTTCTAGCCTTAGCACCCAGAAAACAAAAAGAGAAAAAAAAATCCAAATTCACAAGAAGTCAAACTTTCATTCTCTGAAGACGACATGATACTGTATGTGGAAAAGACTCCACCAAAAAAATTGCTATAATTGATACATGAATTCAGGAAAGTTGCAGGATATAAAATCAATGTACAGAAACCTGTAATATTTCTACACACCAGAAATGAAGCAGCAGAAAGAGAAATCAAGGAATCAATCTCATTTACAATTGCACCAAAAATCATGAGATACCTAGGAATAAACCTAACCAGCGAGGTAAAGATCTGTACTCTGAAAACTATAGAATGCTTACAAAAGAAATTGATGAAGACACAAATTAATGGAAAAACATTTTCTGCTCATTGATTCAAAGAACAAACATTGTTAAAATGTCTATACTACCCAAAGCAATCTACACATTTAATAATACCAGCATTTTTCACAGAGCTCAGATAAAAAATTCTAAAATTGTATGGAACTAGAAAACACCATGAATAGCCAAAGTAATGTTGAAAAACACAAGGAAAGTGGGAAGCATCACAATTCCAGACTTCAAACTGTATTACATATCTGTGAAGACAGTATGGTACTGGCACAAAAACAGATAAATAGATCGAAGGGACAGAATAGAAAACCCACAACCACAAAATGGACCCACAACTATATAGTCAACTAATCTTCAACAAAGCAGGAAAGAATACTCAATGGAAAAAAGTCAGTCTCTTCAACAAATGGTGTTGGGAAAACTGGACAGCAACGTGCAGAAGAATGAAACCTGGACCACTTAACACCATACACAAAAATAAATTCAAATAGATGAAAGACATAAATATGAGACAAGACACCATCAAAACCCAGAGTAAAATATAGGCTGCAACCTCTTTCACCTCAGCCAGAACAGCTTCTTACTAGACACATCTCCAAAGGCAAGAGAAACATAAACAAATGTACACTATTGGGACTTCATCAATATAAGAAGTTTCTGCAGAGTGAAGGAAACAATCAACAAAACTAGAAGGCAACTGATGGAATTGGAGAAGATATTTTAAAATGATGTACCAGATAAAGAACTGGTATTCAAAATCCATAAAGAACTTATCAAACTTAACACCCAAAAAACAACTAATCTTGTTAAGAAACGGGGAGAAGATATGAACAGACATTCCTCCAAGAAAGACATAAAAATGCCTAACAGACACGTGAAAAAATGTTCAACATCACTCATCATCATGGAAATACAAATCAAAACCATGGATAGAGTCCAAAGTCCATTGATGAATGGATAAAGAAGATTTGGTATATACATGTATATATATATATACACACACACACATATATATAATGGAATATTGGTGATTACAAAGAATGAAATATTTCCATTTGCAACAACGTGGATGGAACTAGAGTGTATTATGCTAAGTGAATAAGTCAGAGAAAAATAAATATCATGATTTCACTGATATGTGGAATTTAAGAAACAAAACAGATGAACATAGGAGAAAGGAGGGAAAACTAAGATGAAAACTGAGAAGGAGGCCAACAATAAAGGACTCTTAAATACAGAGAACATACTGAGGGCTCCTGGAGGGAGGTGGGGGGGGGGTGGCCTAAATGGGTGATGTACATTAAGGAGGGCACTTGTTAGGATGAGCACTGGGTGTTATATGTAAGTGATGAATCACAAAATTCTCCTAAAGCCAATACTACACTATCTGGTAACTGACTTGAATTTAAATAAAATGTTTGAAAGGAAATAAAAAAGAAAGAAGTCTGGGTATTCAAGGGATATCATATTTAAATATAAAGATACCATAATGATATGTTAATATACCATAATTTTGTTGTTAGACATTTCTCAACTGGTATGATTACAGACTACTTTCTTGCACATAAAAATGTAATTGGATAGAGTGGTCATAAGCATCATGTTCTTCCCTATCTCATTAACTTCTGATAAGACTTGTTAGGTGAGAGAAAACACAATTCAATTCCCTCCCTGATGAGCTCAGAGGCATACCAGCTGTATTCCACTGCTTGAAAGTAAATGTCCCTGCACTACAATTTCCATATGAGCATGAGCAAAAAAAAAAAAAATCCTTCATTTCTGCCTTAGTTATCTGTGATTTTAATCAAGGCCACACAGCAGTTTATCAAGGAGGATCTTTTCCTGAAAGAGCTGAAGCCCTCTCTAACCGTCTGAACATCTAGTGGAGAATTTAATGGTTGAAATGGGTGGATCTTTTGTAGGGACTTGAGACTTGATTCTGTCACTGTGGCATGGCATAGGGATGATGTTTTTGAGATGACTTAAAACCCTGATGTCTTTTTTCTTCTCCAAGCCATTACTTCAAGGGCATGTCCCAGGCAGGAGAGTGGGCATGAATGAAGCAGAGCAACACCAGTGTCTTCCAGAGGCTGGGGCACTGAGATTTTTAGTAACTTAGCACTTTGGCCAGGAGGGGAGCAAGTCCACCTGCAGGTGAACCCCAAGGGTCCTGTGCTGCCCTCATTAGCCAGCAGGAGGCACACAATTCCACCATTTCTGAGCTGCCCAGAGCTCAGGAGGTCAATAGCAGGGTCAGTGAGAAAGAGCTTCCTTCCCTCAGCACAGTGACTTAAGAGACAACACTCTGGTTTGGGGCTGATGTGGGACAGAGTCCCCATGAGAAGAACTCTGTATCCTAGCTCCTGGGGCTGAGGAGAGGCCGTGCCATCAGGGTGTCCAGAAAATTTTCCCTCTGTAGCCAGCACTGAGCCTTTATTATCTGGACCCTTCTTACATCCTTTATTCCCTGCTTTCTCAGGTAACACTTGAACAAAAGTTATTTTACAACAGGATCTGTTCCTAAAGGGGCTTGGTGGGCAAAGTCATGCTGTCATGTTTGCTGTGGACTAAAACTTAATTTGTGAGAGAAATTCCTGCACAGATTCAGAGTCAGGGAAACAAATGTATAACTATGAAAGAAATATACAGCTGCCAGGAGCACCAGCCCAATATGATGGGACACACAGGATGTGTATGGCCAACATATACAAAATCTTTAGATGAATGGGGAAAAAATGTTTACAATTATGTACATACTTGCATTTATTTTAATGCTTAATTTTTCATCTAACGTGGAAGTATGTTAAAATGTAGAAAAGGTAAAGAGGTGTGTAAAACTCCATTATTTTAAGATTCAGTGTTTTCAGTTTTGCAAAATCAGAATTTATTATAATTCTACTTTTCTGCTATAAATTAAGCAAAGGTCTATATACTTAAAATATACTTCTGTGCTTGTTTTCCAATGGGAATATTGTGTTTTTTGATATTTTATCCTAACAGTGACATTGTGAAATGTTTTTAAATATTAGTTCACTGGAAAATCTTTTTCAGGACTGCAATGTGAAAAACATTGTTAAAAATGATAATAAATCCAGGTGACACCAAATTTTGTGTACGAATGTAATAAGAAAATCTCATGTATCAGTTCTAGACTATTCGATGCAATGGCAATTTTTAAAATGCCAACCATGGCATGCTGCTCAAAACCATTTGAGATGAAACATTTTTAAACTTAAAACTTCAGAATAGTAAAGAGCCCATAAAATGGCTGCTTTTTAAAATTAGATGTATTCATTGCAAACAAATTATATCCTATTAAAAATGTTAACTCTGAAAGCAGTTAGTTTGGTATTAAATTTTTATTCAAAAGCTGAAATTAGGATATGTATATTATATCTGATATAAGTCATTTTCCCATAAGAGTTGATATTTGTAGCCATAGATTATCCACTGTCCATTGCTTTAATTTTCCTGTTTATTTCTAAATCAGGAAGTATATTCCTATGATTTGTGAAGGCATTGTTTTTCTCACATGTTTCGAAGTTACTTTTTTACTTTGTAAGCATGGGTTGAGGCTTTTTAATAAACACGCGTCTTTGCATATCATGATGAGTTTTCATTGGAGAGCTTTCTTAACTATTTCCACTTGAGCCTAACATCATACCATTAAAAAGAAAAACACAAAAAAATTAATCTATATGTGCTAAGATGCATCTGACTACAGCATAGTGTATTTCATAATTTGACTTTACATTACAAAATATAATAATAAATTTTATTTTATATTACCATACACTAATACATTATATATCTGTACATATATATCTGTTTGCTAGTTGAAATGAATTTGCATTGGGTGGTGGCTGATTGCATTTGATCTTGTTGCCAACTGGATATTCATATGTGTGTCTAAAGTTCTTTTTAGAACAGACATCTACTCATGGAGTTCACAAAGCCTCTTATCTACAGTAGGATACTTAAAGGACATCTTACTTTATTTCACGGGAGCAGAAATTTTGTCTAAGATTATGAGCTGATCAAGGCACAGATATGGCACTATCATATTCAATGGAGGACTAATGGCTTCTCTCTCCTTGTACAACTGCCATCGATGCTTCTGTATAATTACTGTGAACTTAAGTGTTTTTATGTCAACATTATCTGTATCCCATTTACTAACAGTTATCTAAGCTACAATATATACATTTTTTTTTCTTTCATTTCATTACAATCAGTAAATCTTTGTGGTGATGGCAGTGTTTTTAACATGAACATTGTCATCTGACATCTTTGTTCATAATGAGCTACTTGTACAGTCAAAAGTTATGAAAAAGTATGATTTTCTTATTCTCAAATGTGTATCAGCTTTATGCACTTTTCTTTGAATCATTCCACATGTCTCTTGTGTTCTATTAAACTCATAGAAAGAAATCACTTTTTATCTTTCCCAACAGGGGCAAGACCAAGTAAAATGCCACAAAAAAGAACATGACTGGCTTGTTTATGAAAGGATAAATATCATATGGCCTGTTAGAATTGAAAAGAAAAGATGATTAATAAATGCAACACTTAGACACAAAAGATAGATAATTATATGAGGTGACAGAGGTGTTAGCCAATCTTATTGTGGTAGTCATCTCAAAACATATACATGTATCAAATCATCATGTTGTAAAACTTATATTTCCCAATGATATATGCCAATTATATCTCAGTAAAACTGGGAAGAAAAGAATTTCAGGATTGCAACAGCACAGTATGCAAATAAGCACAAACTTTTCTAAGCAAAAACCATTGTGAGACAGCACTAGTGTTACATCCCGGAAGTCGTGAAGCGGGCCCTGGTTCTATCTGCAAATACGTCCCAAACATCTGACCACTTGTCACCATCTCCACTGCTAACAAACAGCCTAATTTCCCCTCTAGGTTACTACACCAGTCTCTTAAGTAACCTCTTGCCTCTGCCTTTGCCTTTCCAGTTGATTGGTAACATAGAAATCAGATTAATTCTGATAGACCTCCTCTTCTGAAAATCCTCCAATGATTTTCCTTTCACTCCAAGAAAAGTCAAAGTCCTTGCTGACAAGGCTGACAAATCTGTTTACACTCCAAGTGCTGTCTCCTTGCTCACTTAACTTCACCCACACAGCATTCCAATGGACAATTAACAAGCCACACATGTGGCCTTCTTTTTTAGAGAAACTACTCAGACAACGGGCCACTTTCCTCTTAGTCCCCCAAAGGAGGAGGGAACAATTATCAATGACAAGGGCAGCTGTGGAAACCACACCCAGAGTCGGTTTTACAGTCAGGAAGGGACACTATTTATCCTCCTCATGCTTTCAGGGACTCCACACTTAGAGAAATTTCTCTAGTGACAAACTTTAGAAACAATCCCTGAAAGTACAGTCTTCACATTTCCAATCATTGAAAAATCCATGGTCCTACCAACACGTCCCAGTTCTATCTAAAATTCCCTCCAATGTGATGTCCTTAAATATAAAAAAGATTAGGGGTGCCTGGGTGGCTCAGTCGGTTAGACATCCGACTTCAGCTCAGGTCGTGATCTCACAGTTTGTGAGTTTGAGCCCCGCGTCGGGCTCTGTGCTGACAACTCAGAGCCCGGAGCCTGCTCCAGATTCTGTGTCTCCGTCTCTCTCTGCGCCTCCCCTGCTCGTGCTCTATCTCTCTCTCATTCTCTTTCAAAAATAAATATTTTTAACAAAATTTTTAAATAAAATAAAAAAATTAGCAACAAGGGAAAAGAATGAAGATATAACACGAACCCAAGAATTCAGCAACTTCGTTACTGGATTATCAAAGGTTGAATTTTTTTTTTTTTTAGTTTAATAATAGGAGAAACAAACTTCTTATCCCAGAAATTAGTTACACGACAGGTCTGTGGTTTGGAATGTTAAATTATCCATTTAAAACAGAAAGTCAATTTATATTTCTCAGAAACATTTATGACTTAATTGCTGTTATCAACCTAATAAATTACCCTAGTAATTTGGTTTCCACAAACTGGTTATACACTCAAATTTCATGTCTGATGAAAGAATAATTGTATCAATATTCTGCAAATATGGAAAGGAAATTAGCTCATTGGCCACAAGGGAAAGGCATATACCTTGAGTGTAAACGCATCTATCTGTTTCTGTCTTTAAGCAGGCAAATTAAAATGGGAAAGAAACAGTTTGTGTCTCACAGGAATAATGTGTAATATGTGAATTGCTTTTCAAATACCATAGCATGACTCAAAAATATTCTTTGTGTCTAATGAGAATGTCATGTACTCTTGTGAACTCTGTATTTTAATGTACATCTACTGGCAACAAGTTCAATTACATAGATTCTTTTTATAACACAAGAAAACAGATACCTGAAAAGGGTTAACCCAACCCAGAAGATCATGAATTTCCCTTGGAACGTAACAATGGTCATGAAGACATGGAACATCTTGTAGAGAATATGCTATGGCAATAGTCCAGAAAGCTAAGAAGAAATTTTAAGTGGAGAAATCATAGCCACTAAGATCAAAACAGTGAGCATATTCATTTCGGTACCCATTCAAGAAACATTTATGTCATGTCTGTGTGCTAACTGCGCAGATGAAAATATAAATGAGACCTGCTTTTCAATCTCCCAGTGCTCACATTTGGAAACGTGAAACCAAAGACATAGTAACATACTTAATATTAATATGCACCAAGTATAATACTAACATCAAAGTAATAGTGGTTTCATTGTGTAGAGAATTAACTTCAAAAACGAAGCTACTCAAAGACGGATGAATATAAATATATTAGGTTAAAAAGAGAAGGAAGTTCAGACAGAGAAAATACCATGAGTGGCAGCACATAAACGAAATAGCCACTCTACATCTGACAACAAACAATTGTAGCAGAACATAGAATGGAAGGCAAAGAAAAGTAGGATAGGAAATGAGAGAGGTCGTCAGGGGCCTACTGAAATAATTTGATGCCATGCTAAGAACTTTAAAGTTTATCCTGAAGGTGGAATTTTGCTGGTAAATAACGCAAAGCACCCTGTTTGCATTTTTGCAAAGGCAGACTGTCAGAGATAATGGAATATAAGGGAAGAAGTTGGGAGGGGGGCAGGACAAGCAGTTAGGAAATTATCTCAATGATCCAGGCAAAATACATGGGCCTGAACTAGCCAGTGGTCATAAAGATGAAGGTGTGAGTCCAAAGCAAGAGTTGTAAAAGGAACTGAATCAGAGGATTTCAAGATAAACTGAGGAGGAGAGTGGAGAAGACTCTCAATTTTCTGGATTGAGTGATCACATTAAAAAAAGATAGTACCTTTAGCTAAAAGAAAAATACAAGAAGAAAATTTAGCATTGATGAGAGATAAAAAAAAAAAAACAACTAGATTTAGTCTGAGACCTTTTTTAGATGCTTGAAGTCATCCAAATTAACATGTCACATAGGCAGCCGGGCATAGGTCTGGAGCTTGGGAGAGTTTGGTAGTAGAGAAACACATGGGGGTACAAGGGATTCCAAGAAAAGAGGCCATTTAGTGGGAATCAGGTGGGGCAAAGGACAGAGCTCTAGGGAAAAGCCTTATTTAGGTGGCAGGAAAGAAGAGAAAACCACGGAGACTGAGGTATAATGGTCAAAGAGGCAAGAAAAAAATGAAGCAAAATGAGGTTATTCATGGAAGTCCAAGGGAACAGGATGTTGAAGAAGTCATCCGTGGAAAGAGATGCTTTAGGATGACAAGGGTTAGCTCCAAAGTTAAACCTACCCAAGTGGCTGGTTCCTAAGGCAGATGGCTTGATGACTTTAAGCTCTCCAAAATCCAAGATTCCAAGATAAAAGATATATTGATTCTAACCTAACCTTTGACCTTGTTAAAGTACATGGCAAGGTCAAAGATCTATACTCTCTTGTTATAATTATTATGTATCATTTTAAATTATTATCAACAACCTTTCACTGTATTAGTACCTTTTCTCCTTCCTTAAATGTAAGTTCTGACAGTAATTACAACCCTTTGGCCAAACTGACTGACTCACTTTGCCTCATCTGCGATCCAGCAGGTACTGTCATTCCTTCATCCATATTCTTAATTTCCCAAACATTTCTTGAGAGCTTACTAAGTATGAGGCAGTGTTATGCACCAGAACTGAAACTGCTACCACACAGTAATTTCTTTGATGGGACACAATTCAAAAGGATATGAATTATTAAAACACATGAAAAACTTGGACATCTGCTGCTTCTTTTAACTGTTCATGAAAAACTCCCCGTGGAAAGAAAGGCATGGGTTGGAGTTGCTTGAAAGACAGGAAAAGTCTTATTACTTTTCAGCAATCTGCTAAGAAAAGGCAGCTGTGTTAGCTTTGTTGGCTGGATAAGGGCTGTTTACCTAAGCGTGTAGTACTAATTGTTAGTTCCTTTTGGTCTCTTCTTTTAGTCTCTCTCAATTTATCAATATTGCTATGTTCTTTCTGCCACTGAGACTCCTCTTGCTTTTCCCTATAGCCTCTCACCCCTCACCCTTGCCAACGTCTCAATGGAAAAATTAATGGCTCAGCTCTCCCCACCACTTATGTGTTCTGCACATGGCACCTGTGTAAGGCCTGTACTACATGAATTTAAACTATCAACAATGTGTGTGGTCTTGCCACAGCTATTTATCTGCTAGAATGTTCTGCTCCAGCCTGGCAGCAGTTAAGTGATGAGAAAATTAGCCTTTCCTTACTGTAATTTACAAGGCTGTGCAAAGCTTAAGTAAGTATGGCACACAGATAGAAAGTTGTATAGGAATTCCAAAGGATCTCTCTACTTTTCCCCAGTCCATTCCTGCACACAGATACCTTCCAGGTACTGATTTTAAATTAATTACTCCTTACATAGGAATATAGAGTGGTCACTAAAGGATGACTATTTTATCATACATAACAATTATACTAATTTTATTTATCTGAGCATAAAATTAATCTATGTGCAATTCATATTTGCATAATTATAAACGCACAATCATAAATAAAACACAATGGACTTCAGAGGACCACAACAAACAAACTGCAGAATTAGTATTATTGACATTAGTAAAAGAAATAGATGGTAAATCAAAGTTACTTGCCATGATTTGGGAAACTATTTGAAGTGTTTGGGTCTAACACAAGTACACACCAGTTTTATACCTTATTTTTTAGCATAGGTTTCAGCAGTAATAAAACTTTAATTCGCTTTTTCAAGTGTGTGGCAATTTGAATGCAGCTCCTTACCTTTGACTATAAATATCTAATATTGTAGAGTCTATTTCAGGAGATTCGTCAATATCTACTGAATTTATAATATAAAGTTTGTTAAAGTAGCAAACCTTGAAACTCAGTATCTAACTTTTAACCAAAGAACTGAATGTAGATCATTTTCCCAAAAGAAATCAATGTTAAAAAACTTTTAATGCAAAAACTTAATAAAAACTGTATCTCACTAGCACCTGGGTTAACTAACGTTTTAGTGTTTGCCTCAACCAGTCTACAGAATGTTTTTGTAGATGATGCCATTAATTCTAATAACCAACCTAGGTAACCATTTTACCTATGGAAACACGAAGGCTTAGAGACCTGCTCAAGCACCAGGAAAGGCAGAGAGGTAACCAAGTTAGTCCCATTTGAAACACAAAACTAATGGCTTCCTCTGCTTCCAGACCCACGAACAACAGCTGATCTACCCGTATTGTGTGGGGACACCGGAAAGACTTTTAAATTTTCTTGTCAGACAGAGCAGAAGAGAAACATGGACACTTCTGGTTTTTAGAAAGAAGTTAGTAGCAATGTGAGAAAATGGGCTGAAGAAGGTTGGAAGGATGGAAAGAAAACCACTTGCTAGGCCACTGTCGAGATATGACAGGAAGATCTGGCAGAATCAAGTACTCCAAAATATTTATTAACTACTAATCATGGGTGAAAGATGATTAAGGGAGGAGACTGCAATAGAATTTGCTCCTCAAGGATTTCTCAGCCCTGTCTTGCAAGTAAGACTTGTATTTATGACCCTCATAAAATGTGATAAAGGCTAACGAAGGGGGGACAGATGAGGTGCTTTGGAAATTTACTTAGGAAATTTTGGTGTAAAAAGGAACTTTATTTCTCAAATATTAGAGCTTCTGTAAAATACAACAAGAAATCGCCCCCAGTGATTTCCTCCCAATAATATCTTGCAAAGGCAGAAGGTCCACCTATGAGGGATGCTAGGTACAGACTTTCTATCTTATGGTAAGTTAACCACATGACCTCCAGTATCTTTACCAACTCTGAAGTTTTATGGCGCTCCCAAGAACAAAAAAGCCTTTGCGATGAATTAGCTTCAGAAATGAATAGATTCTGCAGGTTTCCCTCCCTCTTACTCCTCAAGAATACTTAGTGCCTTATTAAAATGTCCTAAGTTTTCTTTGTTCACACCATCTAATTGAACATCACTTTCCCCCCCACCTTTTAAATGTTTCTTAAACTTTATAAAATGCTTAAAAACAAGTATGCAATGATCAACCAGGAACAAACTTGACTCAGGTCAAACTTAGGTAGCTGATTGCTCTAAACTTCTAGTTACAAAGACCCAAGTTAAAAAATTTTTTTTAATATTTATTTTTGAGAGACAGAGAGAGAAGACAGAGCACAAGCGGGGGAGGGGCAGAAAGAGATGGAGACACAGAATCCAAAGCAGGCTCCAGGCTCTGAGCCATCAGCACAGAGCCTGACGTGGGGCTCGAACCCGCGGACTGTGAGATCATGACCTGAGCTGAAGTTGACGCTTTAACCGACTGAGCCACCCAGGCACCCCAACACAGTTTTTTTTATGGATGTTACTGTGTAAAGACCGTATTGGGGAAGATTGTATCGTACCCACAGCCCTTCATCAAATAACCCTTTGAACCAGGCAAAACTAGCAAATTAATACGTGTGCTGGTGTCATCCCTTTTAAAAAATCTGTAATTCTGGGGGCACCTGGGTGGCTCAGTTGGTTAGGCGCCTGATTTTGGCTCAGGTCATGATCTCACAGTCCGTGAGTTCAAGCCCCGCGTCGGGCTCTGTGCTGACAGCTCAGAGCCTGGAGCCTGCTTCAGATTCTGTGTCTCCCCATCTCTCTACCCCTCTGTGTCTCATGCTCTATGTCTCTCTGTCTCTCAATAATAAATAAATGTTAATTTTTTTTAAAAGATCTGTAATTTTTAGTAGATATAATTAGGGAAAGAGTGTCTGTTATGTGTGTAAGCGTATATAATAAAGCTGACTTTACCCATTTGACAATTAAGGAGTCTGTGTGCCTGAAGGAGAAAGAGAGAACACACACACACAAAACAGTAAATGGGGTAAAACACTAACAACAGGTGAAGCTTGAAGAACATAGAGGTATTATTTTTATATTTGCAGTATATCTGTGAACAGTTTCCAATATTTTCAAGTAAAATATATATATATTTTTCACTGTGTTATTTAAATAGTCATCTTTTTTTTTTAATAGATGAAATTTACTGTCAAATTGGTTTCCATACAACACCCAGTGCTCATCCCAAAAGGTGCCCTCCTCAATACCCATCACCCACCCTGCCCTCCCTCCCACCCCCCATCAACCCTCAGTTTGTTCTTAGTTTTTAACAGTCTGTTATGCTTTGGCTTTCTCCCACTCTAACCTCTTTTTTTTTTTCCTTCCCCTCCCCCATGGGTTTCTGTTAAGTTTCTCAGGATCCACATAAGAGTGAAACCATATGGTATCTGTCTTTCTCTGTAAGGCTTATTTCACTTAGCATCACACTCTCCAGTTCCATCCACGTTGCTACAAAAGGCCATATTTCATTTTTTCTCATTGCCACGTAGTATTCCATTGTGTATATAAACCACAATTTCTTTATCCATTCATCAGTTGATGGACATTTCGGCTCTTTCCATAATTTGGCTATTGTTGAGAGTGCTGCTATAAACATTGGGGTACAAGTGCCCCTATGCATCAGTACTCCTGTATCCCTTGGATAAATTCCCAGCAGTGCTATTGCTGGGTCATAGGGTAGGTCTATTTTTAATTTTCTGAGGAACCTCCACACTGCTTTCCAGAGCGGCTGCACCAATTTGCATTCCCACCAACAGTGCAAGAGGGTTCCTGTTTCTCCACATCCTCTCCAGCATCTATAGTCTCCTGATTTGTTCATTTTGGCCACTCTGACTGGCGTGAGGTGATATCTGAGTGTGGTTTTGATTTGTATTTCCCTGATAAGGAGCGACGTTGAACATCTTTTCATGTGCCTGTTGGCCATCCGGATGTCTTCTTTAGAGAAGTGTCTATTCATGTTTTCTGCCCATTTCTTCACTGGGTTATTTGTTTTTCGGGTGTGGAGTTTGATGAGCTCTTTATAGATTTTGGATACTAGCCCTTTGTCCGATGTGTCATTTGCAAATATCTTTTCCCATTCCGTTGGTTGCCTTTTAGTTTTGTTGGTTGTTTCCTTTGCTGTGCAGAAGCTTTTTATCTTCATAAGGTCCCAGTTATTCACTTTTGCTTTTAATTCCCTTGCCTTTGGGGATGTGCCGAGTAAGAGATTGCTACGGCTGAGGTCAGAGAGGTCTTTTCCTGCTTTCTCCTCTAAGGTTTTGATGGTTTCCTGTCTCACATTCAGGTCCTTTATCCATTTTGAGTTTATTTTTGTGAATGGTGTGAGAAAGTGGTCTAGTTTCAACCTTCTGCATGTTGCTGTCCAATTCTCCCAGCACCATTTGTTAAAGAGACTGTCTTTTTTCCATTGGATGTTCTTTCCTGCTTTGTCAAAGATGAGTTGGCCATACGTTTGTGGGTCTAGTTCTGGGGTTTCTATTCTATTCCATTGGTCTATGTGTCTGTTTTTGTGCCAATACCATGCTGTCTTGATGATGACAGCTTTGTAGTAGAGGCTAAAGTCTGGGATTGTGATGCCTCCCGCTTTGGTCTTCTTCTTCAAAATTACTTTGGCTATTCGGGGCCTTTTGTGGTTCCATATGAATTTTAGGATTGCTTGTTCTAGTTTCGAGAAGAATGCTGGTGCAATTTTGATTGGGATTGCATTGAATGTGTAGATAGCTTTGGGTAGTATTGACATTTTGACAATATTTATTCTTCCAATCCATGAGCAGGGAATGTCTTTCCATTTCTTTATATCTTCTTCAATTACCTGCATAAGCTTTCTATAGTTTTCAGCATACAGATCTTTTACATCTTTGGTTAGATTTATTCCTAGGTATTTTATGCTTCTTGGTGCAATTGTGAATGGGATCAGTTTCTTCATTTGTCTTTCTGTTGCTTCATTGTTAGTGTATAAGAATGCAACTGATTTCTGCACATTGATTTTGTATCCTGCAACTTTGCTGAATTCATGTATCAGTTCTAGCAGACTTTTGGTAGAGTCTATCGGATTTTCCATGTATAATATCATGTCATCTGCAAAAAGCGAAAGCTTGACTTCATCTTTGCCAATTTTGATGCCTTTGATTTCCTTTTGTTGTCTGATTGCTGATGCTAGAACTTCCAGCACTATGTTAAACAACAGCGGTGAGAGTGGGCATCCCTGTCGTGTTCCTGATCTCAGGGAAAAAGCTCTCAGTTTTTCCCCGTTGAGGATGATGTTAGCTGTGGGCTTTTCATAAATGGCCTTTATGATCTTTAAGTATGTTCCTTCTATCCCGACTTTCTCAAGGGTTTTTATTAAGAAAGGGTGCTGGATTTTGTCAAAGGCCTTTTCTGCATCGATTGACAGGATCATATGGTTCTTCTCTTTTTTTTTGTTAATGTGATGTATCACGTTGATCGATTTGCGAATGTTGAACCAGCCCTGCATCCCAGGAATGAATCCCACTTGATCATGGTGAATAATTCTTTTTATATGCTGTTGAATTCGATTTGCTAGTATCTTATTGAGAATTTTTGCATCCATATTCATCAGGGATATTGGCCTGTAGTTCTCTTTTTTTACTGGGTCTCCGTCTGGTTTAGGAATCAAAGTAATACTGGCTTCATAGAATGAGTCTGGAAGTTTTCCTTCCCTTTCTATTCCTTGGAATAGCTTGAGAAGGATAGGTATTATCTCTGCTTTAAATGTCTGGTAGAACTCCCCTGGGAAGCCATCTGGTCCTGGACTCTTATTTGTTGGGAGATTTTTGATAACCGATTCAATTTCTTCGCTGGTTATGGGTCTGTTCAAGCTTTCTATTTCCTCCTGATTGAGTTTTGGAAGAGTGTGGGTGTTTAGAAATTTGTCCATTTCTTCCAGGTTGTCCAATTTGTTGGCATATAATTTTTCATAGTATTCCCTGATAATTGTTTGTATCTCTGAGGGATTGGTTGTAATCATTCCATTTTCATTCATGATTTTATCTATTTGGGTCATCTCCCTTTTCTTTTTGAGAAGCCTGGCTACAGGTTTGTCAATTTTGTTTATTTTTTCAAAAAACCAACTCTTGGTTTCGTTGATCTGCTCTACAGTTTTTTTAGATTCTATATTGTTTATTTCTGCTCTGATCTTTATTATTTCTCTTCTTCTGCTGGGTTTAGGCTGCCTTTGCTGTTCTGCTTCTATTTCCTTTAGGTGTGCTGTTAGATTTTGTATTTGGGATTTTTCTTGTTTCTTGAGATAGGCCTGGATTGCAATGTATTTTCCTCTCAGGACTGCCTTCGCTGCATCCCAAAGCGTTTGGATTGTTGTATTTTCATTTTCGTTTGTTTCCATGTATATTTTAATTTCTTCTCTAATTGCCTGGTTGACCCACTCATTCGTTAGTAGGGTGTTCTTTAACCTCCATGCTTTTGGAGGTTTTCCAGACTTTTTCCTGTGGTTGATTTCAAGCTTCATAGCATTGTGGTCTGAAAGTATGCATGGTATAATTTCAATTCTTGTAAACTTATGAAGGGCTGTTTTGTGACCCAGTATATGATCTATCTTGGAGAATGTTCCATGTGCACTCGAGAAGAAAGTATATTCTGTTGCTTTGGGATGCAGAGTTCTAAATATATCTGTCAAGTCCATCTGATCCAATGTGTCATTCAGGGCCCTTGTTTCTTTATTGACTGTGTGTCTAGATGATCTATCCATTTCTGTAAGTGGGGTGTTAAAGTCCCCTGCAATGACCACATTCTTATCTATAAGGTTGCTTATGTTTATGAGTAATTGTTTTATATATCTGGGGGCTCGGGTATTTGGCGCATAGACATTTATAATAGTTAGCTCTTCCTGGTGGATAGACCCTGTGATTATTATATAATGCCCTTCTTCATCTCTTGTTACAGCCTTTAATTTAAAGTCTAGTTTGTCTGATATAAGTATGGCTACCCCAGCTTTCTTTTGGCTTCCAGGAGCATGATAAATAGTTCTCCATCCCCTCACTCTCAATCTAAAGGTGTCCTCAGATCTAAAATGAGTCTCTTGTAGACAGCAAATAGATGGGTCTTGTTTTTTTATCCATTCTGATACCCTATGTCTTTTAGTTGGCGCATTTAATCCATTTACATTCAGTGTTATTATAGAAAGATATGGGTTTGGAGTCATTGTGATGTCTGTATGTTTTATGCTTGTAGTGATGTCTCTGGTACTTTGTCTCACAGGATCCCCCTTAGGATCTCTTGTAGGGCTGGTTTCGTGGTGACAAATTCCTTCAGTTTTTGTTTGTTTGGGAAGACCTTTATCTCTCCTTCTATTCTAAATGACAGACTTGCTGGATAAAGGATTCTCGGCTGCATATTTTTTCTGTTTAGCACACTGTAGATATCGTGCCAAGCCTTTCTGGCCTGCCAAGTTTCAAAGGAGAGATCAGTCACGAGTCTTATAGGTCTCCCTTTATATATATGTGAGGGCACGTTTATCCCTTGCTGCTTTCAGAATTTTCTCTTTATCCTTGTATTTTGCCAGTTTCACTATGATATGTCGTGCAGAAGATCGATTCAAGTTACGTCTGAAGGGAGTTCTCTGTGCCTCTTGGATTTCAATGCCTTTTTCCTTCCCCAGTTCAGGGAAGTTCTCAGCTATAATTTCTTCAAGTACCCCTTCAGCACCTTTCCCTCTCTCTTCCTCCTCTGGGATACCAATTATGCGTATATTATTTTTTTTTAGTGTATCACTTAGTTCTCTAATTTTCCCCTCATACTCCTGGATTTTTTTATCTCTCTTTCTTTCAGCTTCCTCTTTCTGCATAACTTTATCTTCTAGTTCACCTATTCTCTCCTCTGCCTCTTCAAGCCGAGCCATCGTGGATTCCATTTTGTTTTGCATTTCGTTTAAAGCGTTTTTCAACTCCTCGTGACTGTTCCTTAGTCCCTCGATCTTTGTGGCAAGAGATTCTCTGCTGTCCTGTATACTGTTTTCAAGCCCAGCGATTAATTTTATGACTATTATTCTAAATTCACTTTCTGTTATATTATTTAAATCCTTTTTGATCAGTTCATTCGCTGTTGTTATTTCCTGGAGATTCTTCTGAGGGGAATTCTTCCGTTTGGTCATTTTGGAGAGTCCCTTGCGTGGTGAGGACCTGCAGTGCACTTCCCCTGTGCTGTGGTGTATAACTGGAGTTGGTGGGCGGGGCCGCAGTCCGACCCGATGTCTGCCCCCAGCCCACCGCTGGGGCCACAGTCAGACTGGTGTGTGCCTTCTCTTCCCCTCTCCTAGGGGCGGGATTCACTGTGGGGTGGCGTGGCCCGTCTGGGCTACTTGTACACTGCCAGGCTTGTGTTGCTGGGGATCTGGCGTGTTAGCTGGGGTGTGTAGGCAAGGTGCACGGGGGGTGGAGGGGCAGGCTTAGCTCGCTTCTCCTTAGGTGATCCACTCCAGGAGGAGCCCTGTGGCAGGGGGAGGGAGTCAGATCCGCTGCCGGAGGTTTGGCTCCGCAGAAGCACAGAGTTGGGTGTTTGCGCTGCGCGAGCAAGTTCCCTGGCAGGAACTGGTTCCCTTTGGGATTTTGGCTGGGGGATGGGCGGGGGAGATGGCGCTGGTGAGCGCCTTTGTTCCCCGCCAAGCTGAGCTCTGCCGTCCGGGGGCTCAGCAGCTCTCCCTCCCTTTGTCCTCCAGCCTTCCCGCTTTCCGAGCAGAGCTGTTAACTTATGACCTCCCAGACGCTAAGTCGCGCTTGCTGTCGGAACACAGTCTGTCCGGCCCCTCCGCTTTTGCCAGCCAGACTCGGGGGCTCTGCTTGGCCGGCGAGCTGCCCCTCCGCCCCTCCGCCCAGGCTCCCTCCCGCCAGTCCGTGGAGCGCGCACCGCCTCGCTGCCCTTCCTATCCTCTTCCGTGGGCCTCTAGTCTGCGCTTGACTCCGGAGACTCCCTTCTGCTAATCCTCTGGCGGTTTTCTGGGTTCTTTAGGCAGATGTAGGTGGAATCTAAGTGATCGGCAGGACGCGTTGTGAGCCCCGCGTCCTCCTACGCCGCCATCTTCCTGGTCTTGGAGCACAGGAAGGCAAGTTTGATCAGGCCGTAGGTGAAGAGCGGGATGCTCTCCTTGGCGACGCTGGCAACTTGCAGCCGGTGTTCCAGGATGTCTGTTACCGCAGAACCCAATGTGGAGTTTGAACTCACAAATCTTGAGATCATGCCCTGAGCCGAAATCAATAGTTAGATGTTTAACCAACTGAACCACCCAGATGCCCCAACAGATGGAACGTTTAAAAACAGACCCCACAAGAGGCTATCAACAAGAGATAATTTAAACAGTAAGATAAAAAAGATGAAGATAAAACCTCTCATGCTAATGAATTTTAAATGTATCTGCAATAAATTCTAAATATATAAAATGCCAATAGGAAGGTAAAAAGAAACAGAGAACTTGAATAGATCAAAGTATATGACAGAAATGGAACAAAGACTTCTTCTGTACTCTTTTCTCAAACTACGTATTCTGTATATGTAGGAAAGGAAAGAAAGAAATGCAAAATAGCAAACACTTAGAATAACCGGCAAGAATTAGCTCCTTAAACAGAGACACTGACCTGCCACTCAGCGTCTAGCTAAGTATCGGAGTATCTGTTAAGGAAAGTATCTAATGAAGAGGTTTTCCCAAATAATTTCCAAGAGGCAAGGCGCTTGGAACATCTGCAGACCAGGCACTTGGGAGAGTGGAAGCCTCACAGTGAAGGCCTGCCAGCGAGGACTCTAAGCAGAGCAGAGCTCCTGGGAGGTGTTATAAGGGGGAAGCTTGAGAGACGCACCTGTCCGGAACTGGGAAGTCTTTTCCAATGAGCTGATAAAGGAAGCCTTTAGAGGCAGCAGCCATAGCTTCCCTTCTTAAGAACGCCCTTGGAGTCCTGGATATCACAATTAAGTGTTCTCCTCCCACAGCAGGCCCAGCTGTGAACACCAAAGTGAGAACTCTTTGCTCAACCAGGTAAACCTGTCCTTAATATTGGCAGTTTGGGCAGGGTACAGCTGAAAAGACTCAAAGAGCTAGAAAAGATATTAAAATTTCCTCCCTTGTTAGTGGATTTAGGTATTATTTTCGGAGCTTGTCACCTAAAACTCTTAAAATCTTGGTCTTTTCACAGAGATTGTTCAAAATAGCCTCTACCCCCATTCCTAAAGCAAGCCTGCCTTCCACAGACTACAGCTTTGTCAAATTGTTGGCAACCAGCTCTTTAAATCAGTCTCCCATTTTCCTGATTGGAACTTCATGTATTTACTTCATTATACGAAAGTAGTCTGAATTCATGTAGTCATTCAATACTTATTAAGCAGCTCCTAGGAGTCAGGCAGATATATAGGGATGGGGGTACTGAACTGAGGAGTCGATCCTTCACCCCCCCTGGACAGTGTCACCTGGCTCTCCCATCAATATTTACCATCCATACCAGGGCCACAAATCAGGGCGTAAGGATCCTCAATCCTGTTGGGACAGACTAACCTCATTTCAGGATCCTCCCATAGATATGGGGTTGATTGGATTTTAAGTGACCTGAACTAAACTATTTAATAAGTCTTATATAATTCTCTTATTAGGATCTAGTTTTACAGCTAAATTAAAAATATTGTCTTGGGGGCACCTGGGTGGCCCAGTCGGTTAAGCATCTGATTCTGGGTTTCAGCTCAAGTCATGATCTCACTGTTCATGGGATAGAGCCCTGTGTCAGGTTCTGCACAGAGCCTGCTTGGAATTCTCTGCCTCTTTCTCACTCTCTCTTTCTCTCAAAAATAAATAAATAAACATTCAAAAATATATATTATCTTGGAAACAGTAGTTGGCTAAGATGCCAGTAGTTGGCTAAGTAGATGTAAGATTCCACATTCTATTACTTTACTTGTTTAATCATGTACTCTGGTTTGACTGCGATACTACAGCACCATCATATTTTATGTCTCTGCCTAACTCTGGCTTTTTTTTAAAAAAAGAAACTTCTTAACAATTATTTATTTTTGAGAGACAGAAACAGAGTGCAAGTAGGGGAGGGACAGAGAGAGAGGGAGACATAGAATTCAAAACAGACTCCAGGCTCCCAGCTGTCTGCACAGAGCCCTACACGGGGCTTGAACCCATGAACCATGAGATCATGACCTGAGCCAAAGTCGGACACTTAACCAACTGAGCCACCCAGATGCTCCCTAAAGCTGGCCTTCTTGATTAAATATTTTCTTTCCTTCATAAGCTGCTCCTCCTGATTAAATTTTGTCTTCTTGTTAACAAGTGAAGAAAATGATTTCATCAGAAAGCAAGAATTCTTAAATGCTATTGTCATGTATTCTTAACGTGTCATGTTTTATAAAGCACAATAATACAGCTTATATTCCCAAAGTTATTTTCAGCTGGTGCAAGAAAAATGACACTAGCCAGTGCCACTGAGTACTTATGGGATGTACCAGACACTGTTCTAAATGGCTTATATATACGTAATTTCGTCCCAGAAACAGCTCTTTTCAGTTGATAGTTTTCCTATTTTTTACTTTATGCAGGAAATACTGAGGTCAGGGTGGTTACACTAGCTTCCCAAGAGGTCTCACAGCAAGTGAGTTGGGAACCTGGATTTGAACCAAGGTAGTCTGCGCCAGAGTTCGTGCTTTTAACTCTCCAGCTCTACTGTCTCAGTTTCCCAGAAAGGATAGGTTTATGACGTTGATGGAGTTTGGGTTTGGGTTGTACTGATCAGTTGACGATGAACACTCATTAAGAGCCTTGCCCCGTCTGATCAGTCTCCAGGATCTAGTCATTCCACCTCTTTAATATCTTTAAAACCTACCTCCTTTTCACAACATGCACTGCCACTGCCTTCACCTGCCTTTCAGTCACTGGCCTGGATAATTTCACTGGTCTCTTCATCTGTCTCCTTGCTCGGATGCACCCCTTTTCTAATTCTTTCTCCATATTGCTACCAAAACTATTGATATAAATCCCAAATCTGATTCTAAGGCTTACAAGTACTCAGTGGCTCTCCATAATCCACACAGAGTCCAAATGAATCCTCATGTTATCTGAGGCACTAAAAAACTTGTATTGCCCCATCCAACTTTGTTAGTGCCTCTCCCCACCTTGCCCTGTATGCTCCAGCAAGACAGAATCAATTATATTATTGAGAACACCCCAAGTCCCTTCTCTTGCTCTCATCCCTTGGTTCCTTCCCTTGGTGTGTGAAGCTCTCTGTAGCTGAAGTCTGTTGTCTGACCTGAATCTATCTCCTTTATTATGGCACAAGCACCCCATGAGCACACTAAGGGCAGATTTCCAGCAAGTTCCATTAGCTTGTGTGACACCTCGGTGACCTCTCTGTCACCCAGTGAGGTAGGAATATCTGGATCTTGGCCCCGGCTCAGAGTGGCTGGGATGGTCTCCCTGAAGTGCTCCATTCCAGTCTTTGGGGTAGCAGCTGCTCCTTATATCTGCTATTCCTATGTTGCTTAGAGCTCTCTTCCTGCTACCCAAACCATTATAACTCTACTCTGCTATTGGAGTTAACAGTTCTTCATATTAAGCTTCCCCCTGCTGAACTTACTGTGAAGTTTTAATCTCATCACTGAACAGAATGATAGATCCCCAAGCTCTTCTGATGGGACCAACCTCTTCCAAGTCACCCTCAACCTTTAGGCTACAGTTTAGCTTGGCCGTCTGACTCCCACATACTCAATCTTGTCCAAGAAATTGGTTCCAGGAAAAGCAAATCGCATTCAATTTAATAAGACCCAATCCTGAGACCTCCTTCTCCCAGCCACATCACCCTTTCTCATATTATCCTCAAATGACCAACACTATAATTTGGTTGAACTGATCCCATCTGTGACTTGGGGGATGGTGAGGGAAAGGAGTAAGCACTGACAAAATTAAAAAAATCAACACATCCCATTCCCGCTCTAAATAATTTTTAGAGATAATCACCTAATTCATAAGCCAATAGAATTAACAAGACCATGAAATTTTATTTGTGCTAAAAATAAAAGGGAAGAGAATTCACTCTTTCCTGCTATCTTTAGTCTAGAAGCATGTAATCTTGAGAATAGTTAGCAGCTATCTTGAGACTATGACAAAAGGGCCTACAGAGAAGTGTGCTCTTAGTGAAGGAAAGGAGATAAGAGCCTGGTTCTTATCACATTTTTTGCCTTGATCAAGCCTTGCTTGAAGCTAATTACCTCTGGACTTTTTACTTTGGTGAGCCAATACACTCCTTTTTTAATATACGAAGTTGAAAATGAACTTTTGGGACCTCATCAAAATAAAAAGCTTCTGCACAGCAAAGGAAACAATTAGCACAACTAAAAGGCAGCCGATGGAATGGGAGAAGATATTTGCAAATGACATAGCAGATAAAGGGTTAGTATCCAAATCTATAAAGAACTTATCAAACTCAACACACATACACACACACACACACAACACACACACACACACACACTCAATCCAGTGAAGAAATGTGAAGAAACCATGAATACACACTTCTCTAAAGAAGATATCCAGATGGCACACACATGGAAAAATGCTCAACATCACTCACCAGGGAAATACAAATCAAAACCACAATGAGATACCACCTCACACCTGTCAATGTAGAATGGCTAACACTAACAACTCAGGCAACAACAGATGTTGGCGAGGATGAGGAGAAAGAGGATCTCTTTTGCACTGCTGGTGGGAATGCAAACTGGTGCAGCCATTCTGGAAAACAGTATGGAGGTTCCTCAAAAAATTAAAAGTAGAACTACCCTACGACCCAGCAATTACACTATTAGGTGTTTATCCAAGGGATACAGGTGTGCTGTTTCAAAGGGGCACATGCACCCCCATGTTTATAGCAGCACTATCAACAATAGACAAAGTATGGTAAAAGTCCACATGTCCATTGATGGATGTATGGATAAAGAAGAGGTGGTATACATATACAATGGAGTATTATTCTCCAATAAAAAATGAAATCTTGCCATTTGCAACTATGCGGATGGAACTAGAGTGTATTATGTTAAGTGAAATTGGAGAAAGATAAATCTCATATGACTGAAGTCATATGAAGAATTTAAGATACAAAACAGATAAACTTAAGGGAAGGGAAGCAAAAATAATATAAAAACAGGGAGGGGGACAAAACATAAGAGACTCAAATATAGAGAACAGAGGGTTGTTGGAGGGGTTGTGGGAAGGGGAATGGGCTAAATGGGTAAGGGGCTTAAGGAATCTCCTGAAGTCATTGTTGTACTATATGCTAACTTGGATGTAAACTAAAAAAATAAGTAATTAATTAAAAAATAAAATAAAATACCAAGTTGAGTTGGGTTTGTGTTACTTAAAGTGGAAAACATCCTAATTAGTATAACTTCATTGTAGGTGAGATCACAGCCATGTGCACATTTTCCTAATATGCAATGCTTTTTTTAAATGTCTTCCTTAGTAGCCTATAAAGTTTTGAAGGCAGGGGCTGAGACTTATTCACCTTTGAAGTTATCTGAGCACAGTGTCTTGTATACACTAGGCATCCAGTAAGTCCTTTTTGAAAAGATAACTGAATACATAAATAAATTCCAAACAACCCAGCTGTGTGAAGTTAATGCTGCAATAGCTGTGACAGAAAAGATATGCTAAGAACCTGGGCAGTAATTTCCCTCTTTTTATTCAGAAACAAGGCTATTTTATGTCAATTGACTGCTGTTCTTCTAACACAAGACCCACATTAGAGCTGTAGGACTACACAGCCAACTACTGAGAAATAATCCGTTACTGAGGACACCCAACACTATTTGATGCTTATGTCCCGAAAAGCAGAGGTAATATTCAAGTCACCCTGTCTCATCAATGTCCTGCAAACAGGAGGCAGCTAACTCAAGAGAGTTAAAAATCTTTATTATTTCCCTTCTTCTGCTGGCATTGAGCTTTATTTGCTCTTCTTTTTCCAACTCTTTGATGTGTGAGATTTGGTTGTGTACATGAGACTTTCCTTCTTTCCGGAGGAATGCCTGGATTGTTATATACTTCCCTCTTATTACCACCTGGCCACATAGTAAAGGTTTTGGACTGTCATGTTTTCATTTTCATTGGCTTCTATGTATTTTTTAAAATGATTCTTTTATTTATTACTCTTTGATTTCCTGGTAAACCAATGTATTCTTTGTCAGATGTTCTTTAATATCCATGTATTGGTGGTGTTTCCCATTTTTTTTTTCCTTTGGTTGACTTCAGGTTTCATAGCATTGTGGTCTGAATATAAGAGGGCTGATTTGTGACCTAGTTTAATCTACTCTGGAGAATGTGGCTTTTGCATTCAAAAAGAGTGTGTGTTTTGCTGCTATAGGGTGAAAAGCTCTGAATATATCTGTTAAGTCCGTGTGGTCTAGTGTGTCATTCAAAGCCATTGTTTCTTTGTTGATCTTCTGCTAAGATGATCTATCTTTTGATGTAAGTGGGGTGTTAAAGTCCTTTACTATTATTGTATTATTATCAATATGTTTCTTTAAGTTTGTTATTAATTGGTTTATATAATTGGCTGTACCTAGCTGGGGGCATAAATATTAACAATTGTTAGATCTTCTTCTTTGGTAGACTTCTTTATTATGACATAAGACTTTCTACACTTGATCTTAGCCAAAAGGCCGAGAAGCGATTAGGACTTTCTTCATCACTTATTACAATCTTTCATTTAAAATCTAGTTTGTCTGATATATGTATTGCTACTCCAGCTTTCCTCTGTTGTCCATTAGCATGACAAATGGCCCTCCACCCCTTCACCTTCTATCTCAATGTGTCTTTGGGTCTAAAACGAGTCTTTTATAGGCACCATTTCAATGGTTCTTGATTTTTTTAATCCATTCTGATATGCTATGTCTTTTGACTGGAGCATTTAGCCCATTTACATTCAAATAATTATTGATAGATATGAATTCAGTGCCATTGTATTACCTGTAATGTTGCTGTTCCTGTAGAATGTCTCTGTTCCTTTCTAGTCTTTGTTGCCTTTGGCCTCTCTTTCCCACTCAAAGTGTCCGCTTTAACAATTCTTGCAGAGCTGGCTTGGTGCTCAGTAACTCCTTTAGTTTTTACTTGTCTTGGAAACTCTTTCTCTCTCCTATTCTGAATGACAGCCTTGCTTGATAAAGTATTCTTGGCTGCATATTTTCCCCATTTAGCACATTAAATATATCATACCGCACCCTTATGGCCTGCCAAGTTTCTATAGACAGGTTTGCTGTTAACCTTATAGATCTACCCTTATAGGTTAAGGACCTTTTTTCTTTAGCTTCTTTCAGAATTCTCTTTTTCTTTGCATTTTGCAAGTTTCGCTATGATATATTTTTGTGTGGACCTGTTTTATATATATTGAGGGGAGTTCCCTGTGCCTCTTGGGCTTGAATGGCTGCTCCCTTCCCCAGATTGGGGAAGGCTTCAGCTATAATTCGTTCAATTAAACTTGCTGTCCCTTTTCCCCATTCTTCTGGCACTCCTATGATAAGGGTATTATTACACTTTATAGAATTGCTTATTTCTCTTAGTCTATATTTGTGACCCAATAGTTTTCTTTCCCTCTCCTTCTCAACTTCATTATTTTCCAAAATTTTATCCTCTATAGCACCTATTTTATCCTCTGCTTCTTCCATCTTCATTGTAATTACAATGAGTCAATTTTGCATCTCAGTTATAGCATGTTTTATTTCAGCCTGACTACTGTTTAGGTGTTTTATTTCTGCAGCACAGGTTTCTCTGAAGTCTTCTATGGTTTTTTTTCAAGTCCAGCAGGCAGTCTTATGTCTGCTCTTCTAAATTATTCTTCAGATATTTTACTTCTATCTGTTTTGAGCAAAATCCTGGGTGTGGTTTCTTCTTGATCTTGAGGGGAGAATTCCTCTGTCTTGTCATTTTGTCTAGGTTTCAGTCTTTGTCGTGTTGTGAAAGCTTATGTTTTCTATTCTTGGTGTAACACTATTTTAAGAAAGGATTATACACTGTCAAGGGCCTGGCATTTCGGGATGTGTTTATGGTATATGCTGTGTGCACTCTGCTGTTGTGATTTGGCTGCTCTTTCCTCCAGCTCAGTCCTCTGCAGAGTTCCTCCTTGCTTGCAGTGGGAAGTGTTTGGAACTTTGACTAGATGTGCTTTGATTTGTTCTTTTTAAATAAGCCTGATTTGGAGCTCCTTGGTGGCTCAGTCAGTTAAGTGTTCAACTTCAGCTCAGGTCATGATCTCCTGGTTCTTAGGTTTGAGCCCTGGGTCAGCCCTGTGCTGATATTTCAGAGCCTGGAGACTCTTTTGGATTCTGTGTTGTGTATCTCTCTCTTTCTCTCTCTCTCTCTCTCTCTGCCCCTCCCCCCGTCTCTCTCGCTCTCACTCACTCGCTCAAAAGTAAACATTAAGCCCAATTTAAAATAGATAATAAGCCCGATTTAAAAAAATAAAAGCCTCATCCAAAAAAAAAAAAAAAGAAAGAAAAAAGGTAAAGGAAGAAAAATAGAAAAACAAACACACAAACAAAACCTATAAGCCTAATTCCAAAGGATAAGAAAGCCAAAAAGGAGAAGAAAAAAAAAGGAAGGAAGAAAGAAAGGAAAAGTAGCCTTTCCAAAAAAAAAAAAAAAATGAGATATAGGAAATTAAAATTAATAAAAAAACAAAAGAATTGCAATTTTTTTTTCAAGAAAAAAAAAATGCCGGGTCCTATTTCCACCAGAACCAAAACACTGAAATTGAGGCTTTGAAGCATTATTTTTGTTGTTTTTTGTTTGTTTTTTAATGTTTACTTTGTTTTGAGGGAGTGAGGGAGATAGAGCATGAGCAGTTAGGGGCAGAGAGAATGGAAGACACCAAATCCAAATCAGGCTCCAGGCTCTGAGTTGTCAGCACAGAGCCCGACATGGGGCTCAAACTTATGAGCCATGAGATCCTGACCTGAGCTGAAGTTGTACGCTCAACCAACTGAGCCACCCAGTCACCACAAGGCTTTGGAGCAGTCTATGATCAGTAGATTAAGTGCATGTGGAAGGCCTTGTATAGCTGTGTTGGTCCTCTAGGGGAGAGGCCTTCTACCCATCATACCTACTCTTGTAAAGATGACCCTGTCAGGGGGCGGGGTTTGGTGTAAGCAGCTCCAGACTCAACTGGAGGTGCTGTGCTACTCACTGAAGGCTTACCATGCTGGTGGGTGGGAGAAGATGGCATTACCCTGCTCTATTTTTCCTGTGTAGGGGACCTGGTGCCTGCCACTGTTTAGGTAGCCCTCACAGATAAACGATCTTCCCTTCTCTGTCCCAGGCTTCTCTCAGATCCCTGCCCTTAACCCTTCTGTGCCCAGACCATGGACATGCCAGTGCCATAGCTCTTCTGTGTTTATCTCTGGTGTGTGACTGGGATTCAAAATTCCAAATTTGAAAGGACTGGGCAAGGTGTAAACCTGCTTCCCCCTTTCCAGAGGAGAGCTTTGCAGTGTTGCACTGGCACTTTTCTGTCCAAGAAAAGCAGTCCTTGGGCTGCAAAGGTGTCTAGAGTTTATGTTGAAGCACAGCAAAGAGCTGTAACCACTTTAGTTTCCCTCTGCTTGTGTCTCTGTCCCCTGCTATTCAATACCCTCTCAAAGGTGCCGGCCATGTCTTTTGTCCTTGAGGAGCCAATATTACCTCCGGTAAATGCACTGAGGGAAGGGGACCATTCTATTCCAGTGCAACCCAGGAGATTGCCACACCATGCTGTCAGTTCTCAGGCTTCCTCTCCTTCTCCACAAGAGCACCACGGCCTACCCAGGCCTACTCTAGTAAATGATGCAGACTTCCAAAAACTCAGAAATTCAGCTCCACTGTTTGCAAAAACTTGCAATGTTCAGTTCTTCACAATTCCCTGATCAAAGGTTTGGGGGCGGGTGCTTTTCTTGTGTGAACCCAATACACTGTTCTCTCCCCCTCTTTCTTTCTCCTCTCTGTGCAAAGGGCTCCCACCCATCTGTGGCACTGAAGTTTTTCTCTCCCCCAAATCTCCACTTCACACCTTGTACCTGCCATGTTCTCTCATTCAAATTATGAATATTGTTCTCTTAACCTTTAGATCAATTTCCCGGGTATTCAAAATAGATCTAATGTTGATCTGTGTTCAAGGGATGAGACTAGCCCAGGGTCCACCTACTTCACTGCCATCTTAAATTCTCCCCAGACTTCTATCATTTAAGGTTGGCTGCTGTAACAATGTGCATAAAAATAATATTTTTCAACATTGCACAAATTTATTCTTACTTTACATAGAAACTAAACACAGGTCCCAGGCATGAGTCCTTTCCACTCCTGCTGTATGTCCTTTGTCATTTACCCATGTTAGAAAGGCCTGTGCATCTGTTTCTGCCTCAGTTTGCTCATACCAATCTAGTGTTGATAGAGTCTGAGAACATATCCCCCTACACATGCATTTATGCAGTCCACATTCAACCCTTTGTATATTTGCAAAACTGAGGCCAAGGAATAGGCTGAGACTGGCTTAGGGCACAGTATGTGAGCAGAGTCCAGAAGAAAAATGAGGAATATGGCTTTCTAGGCCAAAGCTCAACACTGTCTATCCAGTTTGCTTTGGAAAGAGAGCCTTTAGGATCCTGGTGAGCCCTACCTAACTCCTCCCAATTTAGATCATTCTCCTCTCCACATTAAACTGAGCACACAGACATGCATACACAGAAACGGATTGCATAGGTGGAGATAATGGGATGGTGGTTAAGGAAGGGCTTATAGCCTGTAAGTGTTAGGGAAAAAGGAGGAAAGACTTGGAGACAGATCTGACATGGAGTAGGGACATTTTTTCTCCTGGCAACATGTACAAAATTCCATAGCATGAAGGGGATTCTTAAAGTTCCCATAGTCTCGCAGGGGAACAGGCCATCTCCATAGTAGTCTCTGGAGAAGAGTCTGAGGTCCTGTCATCCACCATTCTCAGCTCTTAGGACTAGGATGAGCACACACGCTAGGCCACAGTAAAATGGGGACCATAGTTTGAAAGGACTCAGTTTCCTTGTCCATAAACTGAGTGTCTTCTCTTTTATCACTGGTCTTCAGGAGACACTCTGCATTGAGGATACCCAAATAAAGTTTCCTCTGTGGGGATTAAGTGCTAGTGCTGGCCACCAAAAGGAAGGCAGCCTCCTGAATGTGTTTGTGCTCAGATTTGTTAGAGCAGCTGGAGGGAAGAATCATACAGAGGTCATTCTGACCTTTCCCTTGCCTCAGAAATATCAGGCACCTATTATTATGAGTGACCATCTCCACAGACTGAGCTGGTCAGAATGAGGAAAGGGGGACTCGACAATCTTTCATTTTATTCAGCAACTATGCCCTGAGCACCCACCCAGTGCCAAGTACCTTGGTTCACCTAAGTGTGGTGCTGTAATTGAACAAGTGTTCTCGGCCTATCAAGAACTCGTAGTCCAAGGGTGAAAGTTACAAAAGCAAAAACATGACAAAAAAATAGCAATTAAGACAAAAACAAAGCAGGGTGCAGTGAGGGAGGTCTGGCAAGCCACTGGGTAGGAGGGTTTGAAAGGCCTCACTTGAGATTCTTACTGGAACCAGAATAGGAAGAGGGAGCCAGCCCGGCACACATCTGGGAGCAGTGAGTCAAGGACAAGTCACCGTGGGTGAGAGGCTCACTGAGAGAAGTGAATTTGACCAAAGGAGGTAAGGAAGGCGGTCAGTTTGGCTGAAGGGGACCTGGGAAACGAGAAGGAGATGGGGATGGATAGTTGGGTCTCATTCTTGGGTCTGATAGACTTTTAACAATCAATTCCTCCCTGCAACAGTCTACAAAACTCAGCACCTCCAAACCATGAATATTGAATAGCTCATAAACTGGAAACTAGTAATCCTGGCAAAACAAGCTGGGCCCTCTATTTCTAGGTCTCTATGAAGTTGGAGCAGTGGTCTCAACTGAGGCTCAACTGAATATTTCCTCTCAAGCTCATTCATGTGACTATTGTCAGGATTCAGTTTGCTCTCAGAGCATGACTTCCATTCTGCCTGTTACCATGTGGTTTCTCTCTCTTCTGTCCTATATGTGCCTGTCCATGGAATCAATGTTAACATCAGTGCTTTTTCCCATTACCAGGCACTGAAAAATGAGGGAAACAGGGAGGGAGGGACATTGGCATGGAGAAAGAGAGAGAGGGATGGAGAGGGAGAAGGAAGAGGAGAGGGACATGGGAAGAAGGAGAGGGAGAGAAAAGGAGAGGGAGAGTAAGAAAGAGAAGTGCAGGGAGAGTTAGGGAAAGGGGAGGGGAGAGAGAGGTAGAGAAATGGGAAGGGAGAGAGAGAAATCAATGAAGAGAGAGAAACAGGGGCATAATAGCTTTGATGTTTTTTAAACGTAGACATGATATCTCATCTGTGCTCTATTGATAAGAAGCCAGTTACTAACTGCTTCATGCTTACCCAGGCATGTGTATACTTGTGGAGAAGAAAACTGCAAGTCATAGTGGAGAGGATATGGTGATACACTCATACAATTCGTGTAGAGGAAAGCACTAAAATGTGACTTAGAATTAATGAGTGCCATTGAGATTAAAGACTAGAATATGCTTACTTGGTCTCCTCAAGCTGAATATAAATCTACACTGAAGATGAATGAAAATGTACAAGGCAAAAATAAGTATGGTAATATGGAAAAAGCAGATCATACCCCTGTAGTCAAATAAAAGGCAACGCCCCATGAAATTTACGTTTGTAAGACAATTTTTCTGAAATAATTAAAAGGAGAGTTATGCCCCTTGGTTTTTCTATTCTTTTAGGTTAAGTGTCTTAAAAGTTATTTATTTATTTATTTTTAATTTTTTTATTTAAATTCCCGTTAGCTAACACACAGTCTAATATTCGTTTCAAGTGTACAATATTGTGATTACATACTTTCATACAACACGGGGTCTCCTCACAATAATTATGTTAAACACGTGATGTGGATTCAGCACTGCACTTCAAAGTTCTTTGAAAAAAATTGCAACATTTCTTTCATGGATTAAGCAACACTTGGTCATTTACAACCATCAAGTATCAAAGCTTCAAGTGCTATTGGAAAATATTGTTCAAGTGTCCATTGATAGACAATGGATAAAGAAGTATATACATAAGCATTAAAAATGAATGACGTCTTGCCATTTGCAACATTGGTGGTTCTAGAAACGTAATGCTAAGTGAAATAAGCTACCATGAAAGACAAATCCCATATGCTTAGATGCATACGTGGAATTTAAGGGGGATAAAGCAAAAATATCAAAAAAGAGAGAAAAAACAAAATACAGACTCTTAACTACACAGAACAAATAGATGGTTATAGGAGAAGGTTGGATGAGTTTTGGGTGAAATAGGTGAAGGGAATTAAGAGTACAATTACCCTGATAAACCCTGAGTAATATATAGGATTGCTGAATCACTTAATTATATAAATGCAATGAATATAAGTCTGTATCTTAACTATTCTGGAATTAATTTGTTTTAATTCTGAAAAGAAAAAAAAAACTGTTGGAAAATATTGAGCACCTCTAGTATCCCAATTTTACAGGTAAATGAACTAAGGCTCAGTGAGGGCATCACTGGAAGGATAACACAAGTAAGGTTTTCTGACACCTGGTTTAGGTTCCTTGCTCAATGAAGAAAAGTAAAGAACTTTTCTCTCTCCAAGTCAATAGATATATCTTTTAAATGTGTAATTTTTAAAGAACAGTGATATTCAGCCAGCATTAGGAAGATACAAATAAGCCTCCTATATTATCATATTATCAAATTACTAATGTGTTTATTTAAACTCAAGTTAGTTAAAATACAGAGTAGTATTGGTTTCAGGAGTAGAACCCAGTGATTCATCACTTATATCACCCAGTGCTCTTCCCAGAAGCTGCCTTCCTTAGTGCCAATCACCCATTTAGGCCATCCCTTAGACACACACCCTCCAGCAGCCCTCAGTATGTTCTCTGAATTTACAAGTCTCTTACGTTTTGCCTCCCTCTCTGTTTTTATCTCCTTTTTCCTTCCCTTCCCCTATGTTCATCTGTTAATTTCTCAAATTCCACATATGAGTAAAATATCATATATCTGTCTTTCCCTGACTTACTTATTTTGCTTAGCATAATACCTTGTAGTTCCATCCATGTTGTTGCAAATGACAAGACTTGATTATTTTGATCGCTGAGTAGTATTCCATTGTGTATTCCATTGGCATATATATGTATATATGTATATATGTATGTATATATATATACACCCACACATGCACACACACACATATAGTACATTTTCTTAATCCATCCAACATGTGGACTCTTTCCATAATTTGGCTATTGACAGCACTGCTTTAAAAAATGGGGTGCATGGGGCCTTTGAATCAGCATTATTTTATTCTTTGGATAAATCCCGAGTTCAATTGCTGGGTCATAGAGTAGTTCTAATGTTAATGTTTCAAGGAACCTCTATACTGTTTTCCAGCATGGTTGCACCAGTTTGCATTCCCACCAAGAGTGCAAAAGGGTTCACCTTTGCATCCTCATCGTCATCTGTTGTGGCCTGAGTTCTTAATTTTAGCCATTCTGACAGAAGTGAGGTGGTATCTCATTGTGGTTTTGATTTGCTTTTTTCCTGTGAGTGATGTTGAGCATCTTCTAATGTGTCTGGTAGCCTTCTGGAAGTCTTCTTTGGAAAAGTGTCTATTCATGTCTTCTGCCCATTTCTTCACCGGATTATTTGCTTTGTGAATGTTGACTTTGGTAATTCTTTAGAGATTTTGGATACTAACCCTTTATCTGATGTCATGTGCAAATATTTTCTCCCATTGCGTTGGTTGACTTTTAGTTTTGTTGATTGTTGCCTTCACTGTGCAGCAGCTTTTTGTCTTGATGAGATCTCAATTGTTCATTTTAGCTTTTATTTCCCTTGTCTCTGGAGACAAGTAAAGTAACAAGTTGTGGCAGCCCAGGTCAAAGAGGTTGCTGTCTGTTTTTACTGTAGAATTTCCTGTCTTAAAACCTACTTATAGTTTTCTCACATTTAGGTCTCTCATCCATTTTGAATTTATTTTTGTGTGTGGTGTTAGAAATTGGTCCAGTTTCATTCTTCATGTTGCATGTTGCTCTCCAGTTCTCCTAGCATCATTTTTTTCCATCATCTTTTTTCCATTGGATACTGTCCTGCTTGACAAAGTTTAATTTTCTATATATTTGTGGGTCCATTTCTGAATTCTCTATTTTATTCCCTTTATCTATGTGTCTGTTTTTGTGTAGTACCATACTGTGTTTATTATAGCTTTGTAATACAGCTTAAAGTCTGGGATTGTGAAGCCTCCAGCTTTGGTTTTCTTTCTTTTTTTTTTTTTTTTTTATGTTTGTAAAATTGTCTCCCAGTCAAACACTTTGTTGATTCTTTTTTAAAGTGTTTCTCAAAGCACTTAATTTTAATAAAGTCCAATTTATTATTCTTTCATGGACACTTATTTTGGTGTCATATCTTTAAAAATGTTTTTATAACCTAGAGTTAAAACATTTGTCATGGCTTTTATTTATTTTGTTTGGAGGTTTTATAGTTGTAATTTTTCTTAATATGAAATTTACTGTCACATTGGTTTCCTTTTTCAACATTTCTTTGGCTATTTCGATTCTTTTGTGTTTCCATGCAAATTTTATGATTGCTCTAGCTCTGTGAAGAATGCTGGTGTTATTTTGATGGGATTGCATTTAATGTGAGGATGGCTTTGGGTAGTATCTACATTTTAACAATATTTGTTCTTCCAACCCATGGACATGGAATAATTTTTCCATTTCCATTATTCCATGGAATAATTCTTCCATTTCCTTCATAAGCTTTCTATAGTTTTCAGTGTACGGGTATTTTACCTTTTGGCTAGTTTTATTCCTAGGTATGTTATGGTTTTTGGTGAAATTGTAAATGCGATTAATTTTTTCATATCTCTTTCTGCTGCTTCATTATTGGTGTAAAGAAATGGAGCTAATTTCCGTACCTTGATTTTATATCCTGCAACATTGGTGAATTCACATATCAGTTCTTGCAGGTTTTTGGTAGAGTCTTTTGGATTTTCCTATAGAGTATCATGTCATCTGTGAAGAGTGAATGTTTGACCTCTTCCTTGCCAGTTTGCATTCATTTTCTTTCTTAATTTTGTCTGATTGCTGAGGCTAAGGATCCCAGTACTATGTTGAACAACAGTGGTGAGAGTGGACAGCCCTGTCATGTTCCTGACCTTAGGGGGAAAACTCTCAGCTTTCCCCCATCAAGGATGATATTAGCTGAGGTCTTTCATATATGGCCTCTGTGATGTGGATGTAAGTTCCTTCTATCCCTATTTTCTTAAGGGTTTTTATGAAGAAAGAATGCTGTATTTTGTCAAATGTTTTTTTCTGCATCTATTGACGCAATCTTATGGTTCTTATCCTTTCTTTTATTCATGTGGTGTATCACATTAATTGGTTTGTGGATATTGAACCAAACCTGCAGCCCAGGAATAAATATTACTTGATTATGGTGAATAATTCTTTCAATGTATTGTTGATTTCCATTTGCTAGTATCTTTTTTTTGTTGTTTGTTTTTTTTAGTTTTTAATTTTTTATTTTTTAATGTATGAAATTTACTGTCAAATTGGTTTCATACAACACCCAGTGCTCATCCCAGAAGGTGCCCTCCTCAATACCCATAACCCACCCTGCCCTCCCTCCCACCCCCCATCAACCCTCAGTTTGTTCTCAGTTTTTAACAGTCTCTTATGTTTGGCTCTCTCCCACTCTAACCTCTTTTTTTTTTTTCCCCTTCCCCTCCCCCATGGGTTTCTGTTATGTTTCTCAGCCGTAGCATTTGCTAGTATCTTTTGAGAATTTTTGCATACATGTTCATCAGGGATTTTGGTCTATAATTCTCTATTTTAGAGGGGTCTTTGGTTTTAGAATCAAGGTAATGCTGGCTTCATAGAATGAGTTTGTAAGTTTACCTTCCATTTCTATTTTTTTTAACAGTTTCAAAATAATTGGTATTAATTCTTCTTTAAAATTTTGGTATAATTCCCCTGGGAAGTCACCTGGTCCTGAACTCTTGTTTGTTGGGAGATTTTTGAAAACTGATTCACTTTCCTTACAGCTTACGGTCTCTTCAAATTTTCTATTTCTTCTTGTTTCAGTTTTCAGTAATTCATAGGTTTCTATGAATTTATCAATATCCTCCTGATAGCCCAATTGGTTGGCATTTAATTGATCATAATATTCTCTTGTAATTGTTTGTATTTCTTTGGTGTTAATTGTGATCTCTCCTCTTTCATTCATGATTTTATCTAATTGAGTCTTCTCTCTTTTCTTTTTGAGAAGTCTGGCTAGGGATTATCAATTTTGTTCATTATTTCAAAAAATCATATCTTAGATTTATTGATCTATTGTTTCTTTATTCTATGTCATTATTTCTGCTCTAATCATTTATTTTTCTTCTGCTTCTGGCTTTGGGCTTTATTGGCTGCTTCTTTTCTAGAAACCTAATCTAATATTGTGTACCTATCTTGCTTCTTGAGATAGAGGCCTGAGTTGCAATGTATTTTCCTCTTGACGACTGCCTTTGCTGCATCCAAGGGGTTTGGACTGTCATTTTCATTTTCATTTTCTTCCATGTATTTTTTTAAAAAATTTTCTTTTAATTTCCTGGCTGACCCATTCATTCTTTAATAGGATTTTCTTTAAACTCGATGTATTTGAGGGATTTCCAATTTTTTTCTTGGGGTTGATTTCAAGTTTTATAGTGTTGTGATCTGAAAATATGCATGATATGATCTCAGTTTTTTTGTTCCAGTTGAAGGCTGATTTGTGATGCAAGATGGGATCTATTCTGTATAATTCCATGTGCACTCAAAAAGAATGTGTATTCTGTTGCTTTAGGATGAAGTGGTCTGAATATATCTGTCAAGTCCCTCTGTCCCTATGTGCCTCTGTCCCTGTGTCCCTTCTTCAGATTCATTGTTTTTTTATTGATTATCTCTTAGATGATCTGTCCATTGTTGCAAATGGAGTATTAAAGTCTCCTATAATTATGGTAGCATCCTCAAGTTTGCTTGTTTCTGATTAATTGATCTATATATTTTGGTTCATATATATGTTGGGGGCATAAATAACTACAATTGTTATCTCTTCTTGATGGATAGACCCCTTAATTATGATATAATGCCCTTATTCATCTCTTGTTACAGTCTGTTTTAATATCTAATTTTTCTGTTATAAGTATGGCTACTCTGGCTTTTTTTAGTAGTAGTTAAGCTTAAGTTTAGTACACTTTATAAAATGGTGATGAATTTTCACATGAATAAAAGACCTCATGGTGTCAAATAAGGAAATTACAACTTTGGCTTTCTTTTGATGTCCATTAGCATTACAGATTATTCCCCATCCCCTCGTTCTAAATCTGCAAGTGTCCTCGGGTCTAAAGAGACTCTCTGGTAGGTAGCGTATAGATGGATCTTGTCTTTTACCCATTCTCATATCCTGTGTCTTTTGACTGGGGCAGTTAGTCCATTTACATTCAGATATGTATTGGAAGATATGAATTACTGTGTAAGCTATAGCTTTCATTTGTGTGGTATTGTTTCTGGTCCTTTGTATGTTTGCTGCTTTCCACTCATAGAGTTCCCCCTTAGAATTTCTTGCAGGGCTGGTGTAGTGATCACTAACTCCTTTAGCTTTTGTTTGTCTGGGAAGGTCTTTATCTATTCTTCTGTTCTGAATAACAGCCTTATTGGGTAAAGAATTCTTGGCTGCATATTTTTCCTATTCATTACATTGAATATTTCCTGCCACTCCCTTCAGGCCTGCCAAGTTTCAGTGGGCAGGTCTGCTACTAACCTTATGTGTCTATCCTTGCAAGTTAAGGACTGTTTGTCCCTAGCTGCTTTCAGAATTTTCTCTTTGTCCTTGTATTTTGCTAGTTTTACTATGATATGTCTTGGTGTTAAGTTTTTTTTGTTGATTTTAAAGGGAGTTCTCTGTGCCTCTTGGATTTTGATGCCTGTTTCCTTCCCTACATTAGGGGAGTTCTCAGGTATAATTTGTTCAAATAAACCTTCTAAGTCTTCCTGCATTATTTAGCTATTTCCTTTTCCTATTTTGTTTTCAGCTCTATTATTTTCCATCATTTTAACTTCTATTGCACCTACTCTATCCTCTACTTCTTCAGTCTTCACTGTCACTGTATCTAGTTTAGTTTCCATCTCACTTATAGTATTTTTGAAATCATCCTAACTAGTTCTTAGGTCTTTGATCTCTGCAGCAAGGATTTCTCTGGTGTCTTCTATGCTTTTCTTCAAGCCAAGCTAGTAATCTTTTGACTGTTTTTCTAAATTATGGCTCACATATATTGCTTTTATCCGCTTTGAGTAAATCCTTGGCTGTGATTTCTGCTTGACATATGGCAGGGGCGGGAAGGAAGAATGCCTTTGTCCTTGTTACTTTGGCTACGTTTCTGTGTTTTAAGTGTTTTAAAAGCTTTTAATCGTTCCTGCACCTGAGAATACTACTATATTTAAAAAGGGTCATACACTTCTAGGGCCTGGCATTTCAGGAAGTGTTTCTGGTGTATGCTGTGTGCATTCTGTTGCATTTAGCGGTTCTTACCCTTTTATGAGTCCTCTGTAGGGTTCCTCCTTGTTTGCAGAGGTGGAATGTTTGCACCTTTAACTAGGTCTGCTTTGATTTGTTTGTTGAAGTAACCTTAGGGGAAAAAAGGAGGGGGGAAGACTGTTCCCATAAAAAGGGAAAAGGAACGGAAACAAACAAACAAAACAAACAAACAAAAAACAGAAAAAATAACAGGCTGATTCCAAGGAAAAAGAAAGTAAAAACGGGAAAAAGGCAGAAGGGAAAAGAAGGAAAAGGAAAAGAATAAAAAAACAGATTTAAAAAAGATAAGAGGAAATGCCAAAAAATAAGCCAGAAACAATGTGCCTGATTCCAAAGCAAGAAGGAGGAGGAAGAGGAGGAGGAGGAGGAGGAGCAGTAGGAGAAGGAGAAGGAGAAGAAGAAGAAGAAGAAGGAGAAGGAGGAGGAGAAGAAGAATAATAAGAAGAAAGAGAAGTCCTTTGACTTGGGATCTCATCCCCCACTGAATATTCAATGTGGCAGCCCTCACTGAATACAAGGGAAGTCAGCTTGCCCTGCATTGAAACTGTCTTCTGTTTTTTTTCTTTGTTGTGCAGCTGATTCAAAACCCAAAGTCTTAAAGAATCCAGCATTGCTTGGATCCACTCCCCTCCTCCAGAGTAAAGACTCTCCACCTTGTTGATAAAAGGCTTTGGCTGTCAACTGAAGGGTCTTTTGTCCATGGGAGTCAGTAAACCCTGATCCAAAAGTATTCCAGGAAGGGGACAGTTCTCTCACAGGGCACCTCAGAGATTTCTACACCACACTGTGCACTCTAAGGCCAGCTGTCTCCTCTCCAGGAAGACAAGCCACACCTCCACAATGGAGAAAGTCAAGTACTTCCAAAACCTCAGTTTGGGCTACAGAAGCTGTTTGCAAAAAAAGAACTGGGACACACAGTACTTCTCACTCCCCAGTCTTTGGTCCAGACAGGTTTTTCTCTTGTGCTAACTCAATGCTGCACTTTCTCATCCACACTCTTTCTCTCCCTTTTTTCTTTCCTCAGAAGGGTTCCCTCCCCTCTGCATCTCTGCTGTTTTCTCTCCCCCAATTCACATCTACACACCTTGAATTAGCCAAACTGTGTCCTTCTAACTGTGGAGATCCTTCTGCCACTCCACAGATCTATTTCCTGGCTGTTCCAAGTTATCTGACGTTAATACAGCTGTGTTTGAGGATTGAGAAAACCCAGAGTCCCATTACTTCTCCACCATTAACTCTTCCCAGTTTTTCTATTTTAAATTTTGTTTCACCATTTGAAGAAACCCCTCCCACCTGGGTTGAACTTTAGGAAGCTGCTATTTGGTATTATCATTATTATGTTTACTTTTTAAGGGCAGACGAAACTCACTTTACATCAAATATTTCTGAAGAATTAAGGCTAAAATCTTGCATTAAATACCCAGTTGGAATTCTGTCTACTTACCTCATGAGCAGAGTATGATCACTTACCAAGAAGCAGAAGTGAGTCTTCATACAAGAAACCATGCTTGTAGCCCCGCCCCTGCCAGGCTGGGTGGAAGATGCCCCAGTCCACACTCCATCTGTACATCCACCTGGAGAGTGAAAGAAATGAGGCTCCCACTGGCTTTGTTTCAGAAGGCATCTTGACTAGGCTCCAGACCCACGGGGTCATGGCAGATTCTGGAACACACAGCTCTCTGGGAAAAGCCCTGGTTCACAGCATTCACCAATGCCCATGGTGTAAACTTGCCTGCTGTGGCCCCCATGGGGACACAGAGCACAGATTTGACTCAGTCTGACCTCAGTCAACTTGGCATGTCTCCCACCAAGAATATGGCCAGGTAGTGAGACGATAGCCAGGACTCCCAATTCTACTTGTTTCCAAACACACATGCAGGCCTCCGGGGTGAGGTTTGCCAATACAACATTTAAAATATCGCAGTAAACTATTATTCAGCTTGATGACTAAGTCTTTGGTGCTCCATTAGATATTGTGCCTGAGGTAGGTAGACTTCACTTGTCCCATCCTTCTCCCACTCCAGCAGCTGCAGGCCTCCCACCTGCAGGCATCACTACAAACATCAGGGCTGGACCAGCTATGAGGGTATCAGGAACTCTTGGGCCACTTATCCCGCAAGCTCCTCTCAAGCAGAGGTCTGTGCACCCACTGAGTATGGCCACATGGCCACTTCCTCCTGATGACTGCTCCTCCCATGATATATGAGGGGGCAGGAGAATGGACCCTCACCCCAGGCCCTGCCCCTGCTGGGCCTGGCTTCCAGAGTGGGAAGATGCCCCTCACCTTTCCCCCAACCATGAGCAAGAGGTATGAACTCACTATACAGCACATCTGCACATGGGAGAAGGCAGTGGGGATGGGAAGGAGAGGGAGGGCAGCCAGTGGTGGCATGGGCTAAAGAAAAGGGCAAAAACTTTTGGCTGGGAGGACCATACCACAGACCCCACTCTGTACCACCATCTATGGAACTGCTGGCCTATTGTTAACCCCTGTGCACCAACCCCATCCCTCATTTCTGCTCAGGGAAAGGGTTAGAGCTAGTTGGGCAGAGAGCATTGCACATATTTCACCCTTCAACAAACATTTTCTTCTTTCCTCTCTCTTCTGCATGCATGGAGGAGGCAGTATCTTACTCCCAGGGATATCTCTGGGATACATTTATATGGAGGTCACAGAGGAAATCCCAGCCAGCCTTTGTCTGGAATCACCCCAACATGGAATCTCTGAAATGTTTACTATTCAGGATGGAATCACTGGAATCAGCCAGGGGAATGAGGCAAGTAGGCTCCCTTGCCTCACCCTCATCCCCATTCCAGAGAAAGCCTACTACCAAGCTCAGGGGTAGGAGAGCTATTCTCCTTTGGGATATCAGATGGCGATGGCTGTCACTGAGTGCAGGACAGAGTGGAAACATCCACCTATCCCTTGGTGCCAGCCGAGTGAGTTCCAACTTCTTGGCTCCAAAGAGGAAGGGAAGACACAGTCACAAGTGCAGTAAGGGGAAAGAAATGGCTGCAGCACGGGAGGCAAAATTCCTTTGACATTTCCATCCAATGGGAATGTGGTCAATGTGGAGAGGAGATGTTTAATTTCATTTTCCCTCAACCAGAATATGGGCCACCTGGCTCCTAATCCCTCTGGCTCAGCCTCCACACAAACAGTTCTCTGCTAAATCTCTTCCACTGCCTTAGGGCTCTGGATGTCTATGTAGTTGTGAAAGCAAAATGCCAGGGGCACGTTGGCTCAAGCTATCTCATAGTCATAAGGGCTTGACTAGATTCAACATTTGCAAACAGAGGATATTACTCCAAAAGACTGAATTTGTATGCACCCAAGAAAAACCTAGATTGATAATAAAGCAATGCAGTGAAAATGGATACATGGAGGGCCAGAGTTCTTCATTACAGGTGAGAATTTGATTATGATAATAAAGTGACTAGCAGAATGTATAAGCAAGGTGGTTGGCTCAGGAATAAGAAGAACCTTTCTGGGCTTTGGCTAAGGGAGTCAGTCCTCTACAGGCTGTCTCTTGGCTCCCTGTGAGCAAGAGGCCCATATTCTGCCTTAAGAAAGAGAGGAAAACCTTTGGCTTTGGGGGTGTTTCTGCCTATTAGATCAGGAGATAAGGGCATGGGTGATTGAGGGGCATGAAGTATTTGCTTCCATCTGATGACCAAGTGGTGGGGATGAGGCCTGGGTTCTCTCTTTCTTCAAAGGGCGATTTGTGCACTGATCGGGTCCTGAGCATACTGTACATACAAAGACTGGCTGTTCTTCCAAATGAGAGTATCTCCATCAGTTATGGGTGGGAGTAAATGTGTCTACATAGTCCCATGATAACTGTATTCTGCTGAGTAATGAGCAGTCAGGGAAAGTAGGGTCAGCTGTCCTCTGGGATATCAGACTCTGAGAGCCCTCCATTGGATCAAGAACTGACTGGAATATCTCCACAAATCCTTGGACCCTGGTTGTGTATGTGACAGCCCCCATAGCCTTGGAGTGTGAACTGACACCAAGGTAGAAATGCAAATGGGATAGGAAAGACTATGAGGTGAGTCATAGCTGTGCATTTCAAATTGGCATGGGTCAAATCTAGGAAGGACATATCTATCTTTCCTTTCTCTTGTCTCACAGGGGAAGCGGGATCCTCCCCTGACCTCTGACTTAACCTACCCACAAACATTCTCCCTGGGCACTTTCAAATGCCCTAGGATTTTGGATGGCCACACAGTTCTGAAACCAAATTCAGAAGGGCCAATTGCAAAACCTATATCACCATCACATGGGCAATACCAGACTCCTAACTTAAAACAGGATGAAATTACTCTCAGATACTGGAAAAGGGCTTTTCCTGTTCCGAACCCCTCCTGGTTCATACTTCTCATGTCCAAACAATCTGTCTCTTAGGTGGAAGCTACTTAGTCAACCAGGTGAGTGAGGAAACCTGGTTCTCCTTCACTTTCTATACTAGAGCAGGCCAAGCACCATGCATTCAGGGACTAAAGGCTATCATTCCTTTGGTTTAGCAGACAGATTGCTCTCACTGAGCGCAGGATCAAGGTGGGAGTTCGTGGCCTACCTCAGAGCACCAGTTGTGTGAGTGAAAGTTCTATGGCTCCTGTGTGTAAAAAAAAATTTATTTAGAAACAAAGCCATGGGTAGGATACGGTGAGCTGAAGAACCAAAGCTCGACATTTCAAATGGTAATAGGATCAGTCCAAAAGGAGATGTCTCACTTTATTTCCTCTCAGCCCATAAAGAAGGCCAACTCTCTCCAGCAACTTCTGACCCAGCATACATAGAAACATCCTCTACTGGGCATCTTCCAATGACCCAGGCCTCTGGATGTCCATCTTAATTTGGTCCACTTCTGAAATGAAGTGAAGAGGTGGTCGTTTTACAGAAACTATTCATTCTACAGTCACAAGGTCTCACCAGACTCTCCTACTGAAAGCAGAGGAATTACTCTGAGAGATTCATTCGGAATGAACCACAGGGAGAAATTCCTTTGAAAATAGAGCAAAGAGGTTCAAGTGATTGTTGGCAGACTATGGTTCTTCATTAGAGATGTGAATGGAAGACTGTTGTCAACAAAGTGACTAGCACAATCTTTTAGCAAATTGACTGTCTCAGAAATTAGAAACACCTATGGGTTTTAGAAAAGTAACTGTCTCCAGGCTACTATGAAGTACTGATGTCATGAGTCCTCTATTATTCCTTCAAGCAGATAGGGAAAGTGCTGGCTTTGCATGTGTTTCCTGCCATCCCATCGGCAGAAAAGGACAGCAGAGATATAGCAGTAGCAGATATATGCTCTTTGCTGGTGGTCACGTTTTGGTATGTAGCTTTGGTGTGGTCTGCACTAAAGAGGTTGGTAGTGCAGAACAGTTCCTATAGCATACTTTGCATACATATACCTTCAGATCTTCAGGGTGAAGGTTTCATAATCAGCTACAGGATGAAGCAAACTGACTTCCCTTTCCTAAGATTATGCTAGTACCAGCGTAAGTACCAGGAGGGCGTGCTTTCCTTTGGACTATCAGACACTGAGTCCTCAAAGGCTCAAGAACTGATAGGTAAGTTGCATCTGATTCTCGTACCATGGCTGTGTAAATGACAGCCCTTTGATTTTGGAATGTGAATGGTGACATAGGAAAACAACAGTAGTGGAAGGAGTCCATGGAGGGCCAATGTTTTACATTTCTATTTTGCATGGGCTAAATCCAGAAAGGAGATATATACTTTTCCCCTTCTTACCCCATGCAGGATGCTGACTCCCTCCCCAAACCTCTGACTTAGCCTACATACATTCTCCATTGGGCACTGTCAAATGCCCTAGGCCTCTGTATGTCCACATCGTTCTGAAACCAAACTGAGAATCGTCCAGTGCAAAACTTATACCATCAGACTCCCAAGAGGGAGGAAGAGGGAAGGAGACTCCCAAGAAGAAGCAGAGTATGTTACTCTGAGACCCTGACTCTGAATGGATTACATGCAGAACATTTTTTCCCCAAAAAAGACAACAGTGTCAAAGGGAAACCATGGATGGCAAGAGTTCTTCACTAGAGATGTTAATGGGAGAATGTTGAGAAAGAACTAGCTTTCTAGCTTTATGTCTGTCTCAAGAATAAGAAAAGCCTGTGAGCTTAAGCAAAGGGAGCCCTCTACAAGCTACCTTTGGGAAGACTGTCCACAAGAAACCTGTACTCTTCTTGCGGTAGTAGCCTGAAATCCCTGCCTTTGTCTGTATTTCCCGCTTGTCCCATCAGTGGATAGAAACAGCAGTGGGTTGAGCTGTAGATGTTGGGTGCTCTTGGCAGTTGTTCAGGTGTCTAGAACCAGGACCTGGTATTGCCTTCCTGGAAAGAACTCTTCTTTCACTCACCAGCTCCTGGAGCATACTCTGCATGTGTGAACTGTCTGCTAGTCAAAATGAGGGCATCTAAATCAACCAGGAGAATGAGGCTCTCCTTCACCTTCCAGAGCACAACTTTCTAAGCACCAAGGCCATCTTCCCTTTTTATATTTGTCACTGGTAGCTCTCACTCACCACAGGACCAAAGTGGGAACTCCCAGCATCTTCCTGGGTGCTGGCTGAATGTGTGAGAGCTCCATGGCTCCTACACGTGAACAAAGACCTCATTGGAAAAAAACAGTGTTGGGAAGCGAATGGCTCCAAAGAAGGCTAATGTTCTACATTTCCAATGGGAATGGAATAAATCTGGAAATAAGATGTCTAACTTCATTCCCACACCCCCGGAAAAGAGGCCAGCTCCCTTCCAAAACCTCTGGCTCATTCTGCACACAAACATTCTCCACTGGGCACATTCACATGCCCTAGGCCTCTGGGTGTCCATATTAATCTGAAACTGAATTAAAAGGGAGTACTGTGTAACACCTACCTCTACAAGGACTTGAGCAGACTACCCACTTCCAAACAGAGGATATTCCTTGGAGAACCCGACTCTGAATGAGCCCTAGGGGTAAACTTGTTGGAAAATTGAGCAGAGTGGTGAATACAGAAATATAAAAGAGCAGCATTATTTAGGAGATGAGAATTGGAGAATTTTGAGAATGAAGGGGCTCTCCTAGAAAGCTGGATGTCTCAGGCATTCCATGAGAGATGCTTAATGTGCAGTGTAGTTTCAGGGAGTTAAGGAAAAACTCTTTCCTAGGGTTATTACAGAGGGAGTTAGAATGTTTTTACAACATTCATCTAAAATACTAACTGACAACTATTTTAAGCCCAGTATAGTTCAAGGCAGTTAAGTCAAGGTATTTCCCATGTGCCTGGGTGGCACAGTTGTTTAAGAGTCTGTTAGGGTGCCTGGGTGGCTCAGTGCGTTGAGCGTACAAATTTGGCTCAGGTCATGATCTCACAGTTTGTGAGTTCGAGCCCCGTGTTGGACTCTGTGCTGACAGCTCAGAACCTGGAGCCTGCTTCACATTCTTTGTCTCTCTCCCTGCTCCTCCCCTGCTCACATGCTGTCTCTCTCTCAAAAAATAAAGATTTCAAAAAAGAAAGAGTCTAACTGTTGATCCTGATTCAGGTCATCATCTCACAGTTCATGCACTTGATCCCCACATCTGGCTCTGTGTTGATGGCATCAGGCTCTGTTGATGGAGTGTAGCCTGATTGAGATTTTGTCTTTCTGCCCCTGCCCTCTTTTCAATCTCTCTCTCTGTCTCTCTCTCTCTCTCTCAATATAAATAAACTTAAAAAAACCAGACGGCATTTTTCTAATACTTATGGGGTACATTTAAGGAGCACTTTTTATTAAATAATAAGAGGTCTATGCAAGTGCCATGAAAAACAGTATACTTTTAGGCACATACATGGCCATTGTCTATGGCTAACATATAGTGTTTCAAAAAGACTCCTATGAAGGCTAATAAAGAATGAAATACAGTGTAGTTTTAGACACTTAAACATAAGGCCCTTCCCTATTGCTGATCAAAGTAAGTTTAAGACCATTTGTATTTAGGAGGCATTTGGATGCCTCATTGAGAACACAGGTATTTCAGGTAGCTAAAGAAACATGGGCATTCCCTAGTGCTTCAAGATTGAACCACATTTCTTACTGGATAAATCCAAGAAGCTAACTCAAAAGTGCTTTTAGCACAAGCTTTTGTCCTCAGTTAAAAACAAGAGCATTTCCTAAGGCTAAATAGACAGGGTTTACAGAAAAGTTTATAAAAGATGTCCATTATAAGTGACACGAAAGATGCATTAACCCGAGTGTACTTTTAGATACGTAAGAGAAAAAGCATTTCCAGAGCTTCTACACCAGAGTCAGACTAGTTATGACTGTGTGTATCCAAAAATCTTTTTGAACTAGGCTTGAAGCACAGCATAGTTAGGCAGAGAAGTACATGGCCATTCCATTTGCTAACATGGTGTTTCAATGAAAGCTCTTATGAGACTTATGCCAAAGACTACATGAAGAATATCTGAAGCACCAGGTAGTTTTAGGCAGTTAAGAACATGGTCATTTTCTACTGTTAATAGACAGTGCTTCAACAAAAGATCCTATGATATGTATGAGGGCTACAGGAATGATGCTATAAGCACAATGAAGTTTCTGACACTTAAGCCCAAGGCCCCTTGCTAGAGTTTACAGAGAGAGAGGTTAAGGACACTTCTTACTACATTCATCTGAAACACTAATTGACATCTGCTTTAAGCACACTGCAATTTCAGGCTAACCGCCATGCTCTAGAACTTACACAGAAGGATGAAGAAGTACTTCTTGTACGAATGTCTAAGTGGAACCTCCGGACCCTTTACAAACAGTGTACTTGGGGGCAGTTAAGCATAAAGTCCTTCCATTCTATTTATATGAAGTTTAGGAGGACTTGCTACCACACGAACCTAAAAGTTAATGAAATCCCTATGGAACACACAGATCTTTCAGGCAGTTAAGCACAAGGGCATTCCTACTTCTTATTCAGAATTACTTAAGCACAGTACTTACTGGAAAAATTGAAGACGCCAACTCAAATATGCTTCGGGTCCAGTATTGCTTCTGGAAGTTAAGCACATGGCCTTTCTGTATTATTAACATATATTGTATACAGAAACAGACAGGGAGACATAGAGAAAGTGAGAAGACAAATTTATCCCCCATGAAAGAACAGGGCCAGCAATCTAAGTGAAACATATATGAGCAACACACGAAGGGGAAAGAAAGAGACAAGCCCAGAATTAGACTCTAAACTGTAGAGAACAAACTAATAGTTCCCAGAAGGTAAGGGATGGAGAGATGGGTTAAATAGTTTTGGGGTGTAAGTAGTGCACTTCTCATGATAAGCACTGGGTGATATATATGGAATTGTTGAATCACTCTGATTATACACTTGAAACTAATATAACACTGTATTTTTACTAAATGGAATTAAATAAATAATAAAAAAATGAAAAAAAAAAAACACTTTAAAGAGGGAATTGACAGCCACTTGAAGCACAGTATGTGTTTAGGAGGTAAAGCACATGGCCATTTATATTGCTAATATATACGGTTTCAATAAATCTTCCAGTGAGATGTATGTGAAAAGATACATCTAAGACACATTCAGCAAAGTAGTTTTAGAAAATTAAGCAGACCAGTCCTTAGTTTGCATACACAGGTGTTAGAACTTCATCCTACATTGAGCAAAAAGGCTAACTGAGTTTAGGTACACTGCAGATTCAAGGAGTTAAGGCCATATCCATTCTCTAGGGCTTTACTCTAAGCACTTCTTTTCTGTGTAAGAGGCCTATGCAAGCCACTTGACATACAGCCTTTACTTTTAGGAAGTTAAACACACTGCCATCAGCCTCTCACAAATATGGAGTATTTAAACAAATGGCCCAACTACATATACGTGAAATCCCACGTGAAAGCCTTACAGAGAACACTGTACTTTTAAGCACTTAAACCCTTGGCCATTTCCTCTTTCTCGTATAGAGTGTTCCAATGAGTGTATTTGCATGTATTGAAAGTCATTAACCAGTCTCGAAACAGGGTAGTTTTAAGCCATTAAGCATAGGAGTTTATACAAAGAAACTTGTTATTTCATTTTTTTTAATATTAGAGATTTTACTGAGTGCCTGGCTGTTTCAGGCAAAGCACCTGTACAGTCCCTAGTGATTATTCAGAGGATTGAAGCACACTTCTTATTGGATGAATCTAAGAAGCTAACTCAAATTGCCTCAGCCACAATGGTGTTTGTGGCAATTAAGTGCATAGCTATTTGATAATAAAGAAACTTTAAACAAAATACCCAACTAGATGCAAATTAAACACCAAATTAAAGATGTATTAAGCACATTGTAGTTAGGCAGTTAAATATAAGTCCCTTCCGTAGCATTCATAAAAACAAGTTTAAGAACACTTGTACTTATATGTAATGAAAAGGAATTTGAAATCCTCATTTAGAATAAAGCTATTTCAGGTAGTTCAGTATATGTGCCTTCCAAAATTCTTATATAGATGGATGAAGGTAAACTTCTTACTGGATATTTATGAGAAAGTAATTCACAAATGCTTTAAGAAAAGCATTTTTTGGGGTACCTGGGTGGCTCCGTTGTCTGAGCGACCAACTTCGGCTCAGGTCATGATCTCACAGTTTGTGAGTTCGAGCCCCGTGTCGGGCTCTGTGCTGACAGCTCAGAGCCTGGAGCCTGCTTCTGATTCCATGTCTCCCTCTCTCTCTGCCCCTCCCCTGCTCATGCTCTGTCTCAGAAATAAACATTAAAACAAAATTTTAAAAAAGAAGAAAAAGAAAAGCATTTTTTTTCTGGGAACAAAGAACATGGACATTCCCTCGTGCAAATACAGAGGGTTTAAACAATATTTCCTAGTATATATACACTTAATGCTGTGTAAAGAATGCATTATCAACTGTACTTTTAGGCACCTAAAGCTAGGCCATTTTCTAGTACTTCTACACATGGGTTTAAGAATACTTTTGACTACATATCCCCAAGAAGCTTTCAAAACCCTTTGGGAACAAAGGGTACTTTTCAGCAGTAAAGCATAAGTGTTTACACAGAGATGTTGTGGGGAAAGTGTTACTATATATGTCTATGAGGGACAAGAATGTCACTTGAACGACATCTTCTTTATCCATTCATCAGTTGATGGGCATTTAGGCTCTTTCCATAATTTGGCTATTGTTGAAAGTGCTGCTATAAACAATGGAATACTACTTGGCAATGGGAAAAAATGAAATATTGCCATTTGCAGCAGCATGGATGGAACTGGAGGGTATTATTCTAAGTGAAATAAGTCAGTCAGAGAAAGACAGATACCGTGTTTTCATTCATATGTGGATCTTGAGAAACTTAACAGAAGACAATGGGGGAGGGGAAGAGGAAGGAGAAAAAAGTTACAGAGAGGGAGGGAGGCAAACCATAAGAGACTTTTAAATACAGAGAACAAACTGAGGGTTGATGGGGGGCGGGGGAGAGGGGCAAAATGGGTGATGGGCATTGGGGAGGGCACTTGGGATGAGCACTGGGTGTTGTATGGAAGTCAGTTTGACAATACATTATATTTTTAAAAAAAGAGTGTCACTTGATACACAGTGATTCTTTAGGCACTTCAGCACAGGACCTTTATCTATGCTAATATAGAATTTTTAAAAAAGTTTTTATTTAAATTCCAGTTAATATACAGTGTAATATTAAGTTCAGGGGTATAATTCAATAATTCCACCCTTCCATACAATACCCAGTGGACATTACAAAGTTCAATCTTTATATCTATTTGTATCTGTATCTATATCTGTTATATCTGTTCCATTTTAGCTATTGTTCATCATGCAGCTAAAAACATTGTATCTCTTCAAGTTGTTATTTTTGTATCCTTTGGGTAAATATCTAGAAGTGCAATTGCTGGATAATAAGATAGTTCTTTTTAAAGGGCGATTTTCAAAGTAATTCTTTTATTTGAGAAAGAAGCGGGGAGGGGCAGAGAGAGAGAGGAAGAGAGACTCTCAGGCAAGATCCACAATGTCAGTGCAGGGCCCAAAGAGGGCTCAATCCCATGACCCTGAGATCCTGACTTGAGTGGATAGCAAGAGTCAGAGGCATAACTGAGACACCCAGGCGCACTAGGGTAGTCCTATTTTTAACAGTTTAAGAAACTTCTTACTGTGTTCCAGAGTCATTGTACCAGTTTGCATTCCCACCAACAGTGTCAGAGGGTTTCCCTTTCTCCGCATCCTTGTCAACACCTGTTGTTTCTTGTGTTGTTAATTTTAGTCCTAACAGATGTGAGGTGGTATCTCATTGCAGTTTGGATATGTATTTCCCTGAGGAGTGATGATCAAATTTTCACATGACTTTGAGAAAATACTCACCTTGTGTGTTCCCCTGTGTGCTCCTTTCTCTGTCACCCTTTTCCCCAATGCAGGCTATATCTCCTCTGCAGCACCCTTTATCTGTTTCTCCCCCAAACCACCTCTCTGCACTTCCTACCTTCGTTGAGGTGGCTTCTTCTCTCCATGTAGTTGTGAACTTTGTTCCGTCAGTCTTCAGGTTGATTTCTGGAGTATTAGAATGATGTGCTAGCTATCAAGCTATCTCATATCAGGGGTGAGATACACTTCTGCCATATTAGCTCTCCCAATACACACTAATAAAGAATGTTTCAACAACCTTCCAATGAGATGAATGTGAAAGACACTTGAAAAGTGTAGTTTCAGACATTTAATCACAAGGTGTGTGCGGTGTCTTGGTATGAGCCAGGGGGTAAATAAGTGGTGTGTTTGGTATATGTTTGGAATGGTTGTGGTTGAGAACATTTGTCTTTTCTGCATTTATGGTATGTGTTGTGTATATGTGGTTTGTGTCTGTGTATGGCATTTGTTTGCCATGTGTGGTGTGTGTATGGGGTGTTAGTGGTTTATAGGTGCTGTAAGTGTCTTTATGTGTTCTGTAAGTATGGTGTATATGTTGTGATTGTGGTATTCGTGTCCACGTGTAATGTAGATTTCTGCATGGCACATGCGTTGTGTCATTGGTGCATGTATGGTTTTGTGGTGTGGCATATGGGAGTTTGTGTAATATAATTGTGATGTGTGTGGTGCGTGTGTGGTATGTATGTGCTATATACGTGGAGTGTGTTTGTGTGTTACATGTTTGGGATTGTGTGTGTGTTATATGTATATTATGTGTAGTAAATTGTGGAAGATATTTGTGTGGTGTATGTATTATGTGGTTGTGTGTGATAATCTTGTGTTACGTGATGTATGTGTTTGTACAAAGTGTGGGCTGTGTTCAGAATAGGTGTGGTGTAGGGGTGTGTATTGTGTCATGTTTGTATCTATATATGCAGTGTGTGTGGTATATGTAGTATATGTGCAAAGGAAGTGGCATGTGTCTTCTGTATATGTGGTGTAAGCTTGGGGTGGGTAGTGTATATGTGAAGTGTGTTTCTGTGGTATGTGTGTGGTGGTTTCTCTGATAATTGGAAAATAGCTCGAAAGGGGCCCACCTACTAAAGCAGATAAAAGAACACTTTGGGTCCCATGACCAGCACCGAATTATGCAACGAGGGAAACAGGAGATGGCCATGACATTTCCAGGGTCAGAAGAGAGTTGCAGAAGGGGATTCAGTGACAAAACTCAAGCCTGGAACCAAATGCTAAGGGTATCCCACATGCTAACAGTACCTGACACTCATCCCTCCAGGGAGATCCCTTAAATGGTGTCATTTCAGGCCCCAGCAGCTCCAAAGACGTAACCATAACCCTCCCCAGACTTTTTCCTCAGGGGTCCCACCCCTTATATCTGAAGGAAGAACACATTTGGGGCCATGACCAGCGCAGGTTAATCCCAAGGGAACAAAAAATCGTCATGACATTTCCAAGGAGGGATGGAGTTGCACAAAGGGGAGGCCTGTGAGGCCTGGAACACACCCTACCACACGTCTTCAACTCAACCCTCTGGGGAGATCACTGCACGGCTGCAGTCTTAGCATCTGGCACTTCCCAGGACCTAACCCTAACCGTAGGCAGGCCTTTGGCCCTAAGGGGGCCTACCATAGAGGTCTGAGAAAAGATTGGATTTGGGGCCAATGGCCAATATGGACTCTTTCAGGGTAGAAGCCAGAATGTCACCATAACATTTCCATGGCTGGGATGGAGTTGCAGGAGGGGATTGTAGGACCTAAACCAACCCTGGCTCGCCCAATCTTCTTGCTTCTGAATCCAACTCTAAGCCTGATTCACACCCGACCATGCACCCTCAACTCAGCCCTCCACTGAGATCACTGTACTGTGGGTGGTTCTGTCCTTGGCACTTCCTTGTTGCTAAAACTAACCTTAGCCATGGCTCTGGCTCAAACAGGGCCCACCTCCTAGGTCTGAGATTTAAAAAAAGACTAAGGATCAATGCAAGGCATCAAACTGTTGAGCAAGAAACTCAGGAGTTTACCATAAAATTTCCATGGCCTGAATGGAAGTTAAGAAGGAGACCTAGTGTCAAATCTAAACCTGGGATACAAAATCGGGGGTCCACTGCAACCAAACACTATGCCTGTCTTGCATCCTAAAAGTCGCCCTCAACTCACCCTTCCAAGGAGGTCATCGGAATAATGTTCATTCAGCCCCTGAAATATCTTGGAACCTAACCCTAACCCCTAGCCAAGGCTCGTTCCCTTTGGGCGGCCAGTTCTTAGGTCTGAGAACAGAACGGATTTGCAGCCCATAACTGATGCAGGATTCTTCACCATGGAACTTGGAAAGTGGCCATGCTATTTCTAAAGCAGGAATGGAGCTGCACAAAGAAGATCCTGAGACCAAACCTAAGCTCGGCTCCCCCCCTATAGGCCGGCCCTTGAATCCAAAGACTAAGCCTGACCCACATCCAAAACTGCGCCCTCAACTCTGCTTTCCAGTAGCCCATATGCTGCCTGGGTTCAGACCTGTCACATCCTAGGACCTAACAGGGACCCAGGACCTAACCATGATATTTTCAGGGCCTGCATGGAGCCTCAGAATGGGATCTGAAGCCAAAATCTAAATGGGGAGCACACAATCAGGCATCCACTGCACCAAAACCTTATATCTGTTCTGCACCCTAACAGACATCCTCAACACAGCCCTCCAGGGATGTCAATGTACTGGTGTTGGTTTAGCCGCTGACATCTCCTGGGACATAACCCTCATGCTAGCCAAGGCCCTTTCCTTGTGGAAGCCCAATTCCCAGGTCTGAGAACAGAACAGATTTGGAGCCCCTAACTGGGGCAGGATTATTCAGCATGGAACTTGGAAAGTCACTGTGCCATTTCCAAAGCAGGGATACAGCTGTACTACGGGGATTCTGAAGCCAAAACCAACATTGGCCAACAGCATGGCCAGCTCTTAAACCCAAACACTAAGCCTGACCTTCACGCAAAATTGAAGCCGTCCAAGGAGACCACTGTGCTGCTAGAGTTCCAAACTTGTCACCTCCTGGGACCTAACTGTAACCGTAACTTGGGCCCTGGCCCTAAGAAGGGCCCACAGTTGAAGTCTGGGGAAAAATGGACTTAGGACAAAAGACAGATTGTGTTGGCTACTTCATTCTCAACACTCTCCAAATCTCATGTGTGATGAACTCTGTCAGTGTGTGTCTCCATTTCCACCAATGAGACATTAAAAAAAAAAAAAATGGATCTTCATGGAATCTGCTCAGTGCCAATGTCATAGAGTACCATCCTCATCTTTTTCCTTGGGAGTCTGGTAGTGTCCTTGTGATGGTGGTATACGTATTGCATTGGGCCCTTCTCAATTTGATTTCAGAATTCTGTGGCCATCCCCAAACTTAGGGTGTGTGAATGTACACAAGGAGAATGCTTGTGTGTGGGATAAGCCAGAATTTTGGTAGGATCCCACCTCCTGTGTGCGGAAGAGGAAAGGAAGATAGATATCTCCTTCCTTGACTGGACCCGTGCCCATTTGAATGCAGAACTTTCACTCACCTTGTAATCCTTTCCCATTGCTGTGTTTCTAACAAGGTTTCAGGTACACGCCAAATCCATGGGGTCTGGTACACAACCTAGTCCAAGGATTGAAGGTAAGTCTCCAGGCATTTCCCGAGCCAATGGAGGGCTCTAAGAGTCTCCTATTCCAGAAGACAGCTAGACCTCCTGTCCTTGAGCCCTCAGTGCTTAGAAGGCTGCAGTAATCAAGAGAATGGGTAGCCACATGGAATCCCACCCCTAATTGTAAGACATACCCTCATTTTGAAGAACAACTAGTCTGTGCATATGCAGTATGCTCCATGACCTGAGCAGCACACAAAAAGCCCTTTGAATAAATCGTGCACAAATTCCTCGTTTCCATCTCTTGATCCTCACTTGGAAGTACATTCCTCATATCTCAGTCACTGCTGCCCTTGTTACTGAAACAATGGGCAGAAGCACTGCAAAAGCCAAAGTTTCACTCTTTTCCTTGAAGGTAGAATGTCGGTCTCTTGCTCTCAAATGGCATCCTTTGGAGTACTCCTGTTGTGAAAGCTGACAAGAGGTTCTTCTGGTTCCCCACCAAGTGAGCTTGCTAATATATGATGCTAGTCAGTTCATTCTCAATATTATCCAGTTTTCATCCTTAATGAATTACTTTGGCCCTCTGTGTATCAATTTTCACCATATATCTTTTTTATCGAAGGATCCTCTTGGGATACATAAAAATTCAGTATTTCAGGGTAGTATCTTCAGCTTGCACATGTCCAATCTGGAACAGCCCTTGTGACTGCAGAACAGGTTGAGTCAAAAGGGCCACGACATTTTGGTTTCATGACTATATGGACATCCAGAGCCCTAGTGCATTGGAAGGGGTCCAGCCGAGAAGTGTTTGTGTGGAGGCTGGGCCAGAGCCACACATGTGGTTTGTTAACAAGCCACACATGTTCTCTTTCGCTATTAAGAGGCCTTGTCTCAAGCTGCCCTGGACTTGTCAATGGGTGGTGTCAGCAGTCAGACTGCATCTCTGACTGTAGTGTGACTCCTGGTGCTGTAGTTGCAGGGACCCCAGTCCATCTGCTGGCATCAATTGGCAGGGTATAATTTCTCTGCTGCCAGCTCTAAAGATCAAGTGCTGGAACTGTGTGTCCTCTGGTGTGTGTGGTTATCTTCCCTTCTTCTTGGTGGCAATAGTCACTGTGGAGTGGCTCAGCTCCATGCCAGGGCTGTGTGAAGGGTGTGTTGGGAAAGGAGAAACATTAAAGGGATTCCTGATGAGTGGAAGGGATTTGATGGGGCCAGTCTTTAGGAGAATGTGGTCAGGGTGCTCAGTGCTAACAAGACATGTGGAGAGTGGTTCCAGCTTATTCCTGCCAGTGTTCTAGTACCTAGGCCTAGGAGGGAAAGAGATATGGTGCTAGCCAGCTCCTTTGTTCTTGGAGAAGTCTCCTTAAGATCTCTTCCCCTCCAGTACATGTTCTGAGATTAGTAAATAAATCTTATATACCACAGGGACTTTTCAAACTGCTACTTGTCTGTCTAGGCCAAGTTGTTTGTTAGGCTGGCTTTTTAAGGGTGGTGACACAGTTTCCTGTTGCCCTCTGGTTCTCCAAGAGTGAATCCCACTGATTTTTAAAGTACTTGGAATTAAGCTACATTGATTGTAAAAATTTGAGAACTAAGCCCCACTCATTTTCAAAGTCAAATGTTATGGAGACTCATCTTCCCAGTGCAAGTTCTCCATTCCTGGGGTGGCTGGTGTGGGGTCTCCTTTTGCTTCTTTGTGCTTGTTTTGCTCCCCACCCCTGCCACATATGTGGATATTTTTGCTAATGGTTTGGCTCCCAACCATGTTATTACCCTTCCTACTCTTTGTGATGTGACCTCCTTTCTGGGATTAACTGTAGAAAGCATGTTCCATCAGTCTCCATGTAGTTTTCAGAGTTAGTTTCACAGATGTAGGTGTTACCTCAGTGTGTCCATAGGATGAGATGAAATCAGGATTTTCCTTCTCCACCATCTTCCCAGCCACCCTTGTTACTTTTTACAAATTTACTGCCGCATCCCAAAATCTGTTTAGAGTCCCTTATTAATTGAGGCTCACAAGTTAAGTTTTCTTATTCTGTAAATTCCTCACCAATTTATTGTTTCCCTGCCAAAAAGTATAAAAACTGCCTTGCTTGGCCATTTCTTTGAGTGAAAATTTCTTTATTTTGTATCTGGGTGCACATAACAAACCTTTGAATATTTTATCCTGCTAATCTGTCTCATGTCAGCTTAATACTTAGTCCAGCTGGAAGACCTTAATAAATAGAGAAATTTTTCTTCTCTTCAAAGGCCTAAGACTTCTCACCCTGCCACCAGGGGAGAGTAGTTTTGGCCCTACTATGCCTCAGCAGAGGAGGTTTCAGCACAGCCTTGACACATAAGCAGAGTCAGACAAATGTGGATTTATACAGGGCTGGTTGCATAAACCTGTTAACCTCCATACGCAGTCATCTGGAGGATTGATGGAGTCCTCTTGGACTGGCTGGATCCTTTGTCCCATTCTAATGGGCAGCAGTAGACAGTAGGGTTTTAGACAGTACAGCCCTTGGCCTCTGACTATGCTGGCAGGTATCCATAGTCCTCCAGCTCAGACTAACATGGGTACTGTCAAGCCCCATGACCAGTTACTTAGCTGACCATACCACTGGGCAATTTAACAGCTACCTGGGAAGTATAGACAGTCCCTTGGGATGTTTCAATTCCCAACATCTGTGATTGAGATAGGTGCTTCTTTTCTCATAGCCTTATAGCCTGCCAAGAGAAGTCATAACCCTCTAAACATTAAATCTGACCCTGGCCATGGCAATCATACAGAATACTGTGGCCCTCTAATCCTGTGGCCTTCCAGTTGTAATAAACCTTTGGCATTTATGCTTGTCAAGAATCAAATATACAGAGTGACTGCATCTTTGGGGTGCCTGGGTAGCTCGGTTGGTTAATCATCTGACTTCAGCTCAGGTCATGATCTCACAGTTTGTGGGTTTGAGCCCTGTGTTGAGCTCTGTGCTGACAACTCAGAGCCTGGAGCCTGCTTCAGATTCTATGTCTCCCTGTCTTTCTCTGCTCCTCCCCTGCTTGTATTGTCTCTTAAAAATAAACATTTAAAAAAAGTCAGTCTTTTAGAGTGACTACATCTCCAAATAGGAAGTTTCTCACTGAGACTTCATGGTCTTGGAGAGCCATAAGCCCAGACGTAGTGGTCTAAGAAACCAGATAACTGTGGATTCTATGGTATGGAATAATCCTTGAGCCTCATACTGTTTCGTTGAGTAATATTTTCATTATTAGCTTTTCCTCTCTCTTCTTGTAAAGGAGAAAGAAGAGACTGAAACATGAATTAATTTGTTCTTTAGTAATGGGTGTCCAGAGGCCAGGTGTTTCTCCTGGGCTCCTTTTCCCAGGGAAATAAATGAGATTTCTTTGCCTCCCAGCCTCTAAGATTCGAGAACCTGATGCCAAAGACAGGAGAAGCCTTGACCACCAACAGCAAAGTTACTGTTTCAGAAATTAAAAATAGCTTCTTGCCATCATGGCAAGAGTACTGGATGGAGGGATGCCATGCCACCAAGAGTACTGGATGGAGGGCTGCATCCCCTGACCTGATGTGAACCCCTTCCTTCCTTGGGTTTCAGATTCCACAGCTGTGTGGTCAGCCATCAGTGATGTGGAATCTGCTGCTTTCCCAACCTGATATCTATTCTCATGCCCAAGTCCAGCACCTCAGCTTTCCTTTGGGAAATATATCTCATTTGCATCCCATCCCAACAGTTCCAGGGGACAGACCCCACATTCTACCTACCTTTAAGATGAGTGTATGATCTAGCCAAGTCTTGCCAACTCCATCCTTAGGATGCTCTAATGGTTCCAAGGATGAGAATGTGACCCAAGCCAGGCCAAAGAAATATAAAGCCATGACTTTTCATGGAACTTAGGTGAAGGAGAAACCCCAGTAGAATTGCATTGAGTGGGTTTCAGCCTGGAGTTGTTGGAGGCCCCAGATGCAGTGAGAGATACTATGCCTAAGAATGGGGCCACCTCAAAAGCACTTAGCAAGATGGAGGGTGGAGAGAATCCAGGTCACATTGTGAGACTGTGAGCCCCTGGACTTGTCAGATCCAAACCCACTCTTAAACTTGCCACTTGGAAGCATTAATTTACTTCTACCATTTCAAAATTATTTAAGAATTTATTTATTTATTTATTTATTTATTTATGACACAGAATCCATAATCCCTGAGACTTTCTTGCATGGTGTCCTCACTGGGTGGGACATAGCTGGGGGAGACAGTAGGTATGGTAAAGTCTTGGTGGAGCTGAGGAACAACACTGTCCGTGTCTATTCCCTGTCCCTGGAGAGGGACACACCAGCGCAATGAGAGGAGAAGCATCAGGGAAAGAGATCCCTGGGCAGCTAGTTAACCTCTTTATATTTTCCTTATTTTAGGAGCTGTTTAGTTAAGGTGTATTTTTACTAGGAAATCACCCAACTCCTTTAGGTTTCCAGTGTGATGCAGCGGGTTTCTCTTACTTGACTTGGAATTTCTCTTCTCTGTTTTTCTTCAGAATTGTCACAGTTAATGAACAAATATTGATACATTATTTTTTAAAGTTTATTTGGAGAGAGAGAGAACGAGCATGCACAAGCGTGAGTGGGGGAGAGGCAGAGAAGGAGAGAGAGAATTCTTAGCAGGCTCTGCACTGTCAGCACAGAGCCAGACATGGGGCTGGGACTTCCAAACCGTGAGATTATGATCTGAGCTGAAATCAGGAGGAGGACACTTAACTTACTGAATCACCCAGGCACCCTGATACATTATTTTTAACTAAATCCATATTTTATTCAGGTTTACTTCATTCTACCTTTTCCAAATCCAGTATCCCATGCAGGGCATCATGTTACATTTAGTCATGTCTCTTTAGGCTTTGGCTTTGACAGTTTGTCAGACTTGCCTCCTTTCAATGACCTTGGTAGTTTTCAGGAGGACTGGTCAGATTTGTAGAAAGTCCTGAGTTGGGCTTTTCTTGGTGTTTTCCTCATTTATATTGGGATTTGGGGGTTTGAGGAAGCAAATCATGGAGGTAATGTGCTCTCTCATCACTTTTTATCAAGGGAACATGTTCTGGAGACCCCTTACCACAGCTAGTGTTAACTTTGGTCTCCTGGTTATCATAGTGTTTGTCAGGTTTCCCCACAGTAAAGTTACTTTTTCCCCATGTACATACAGTGTATCTTTAGGATGAAGACATATGCAGACCAACACTTTAGGAGAGGGGAGTTAGCTCCATTTCCTTGATGGGTAGCTGAGTGTTGACATCAATTATTTGGAATTCTTCTGCACAGGAGAGGGGTATTTAACCCCATTCATAAAAAAATTAATAATTTACTTTTTACCAGTGTAAATATCTGGATAGTTATTTCAATCTTTTGGTTATAGTCCAACACTCCTGTATTTGGTTGCTCAGTTCTTTCCTGCTTTGACTATTGAAAACATTATCCATTGACTCTTATTTTCCTTTGACATATTTGCATCTCTGTGGATTTTTGTCCCCTTGGTTCTGCCTTATTTTCTGATACTTCAAGATCATCCTGGCTTTTTATTTACTGTCTCAGTCCTAGTGTCAACAAGTTCTTCAAAGAACCCTGGCTCCTTGTATTAGAGAATGGTATTAAAATCTTACATGTGTGAACTAAATGTGTTTAATAGACTGTGCAAGCAAGTATATGCATGTATTCCAACTATGTATATACACCTAATTGCCAAGATTTCTGTGTGGGCTTTAAGATGGCAGCGTAGGAGGATGCTGGGCTCACCACGTCCTGTTGATCACTTAGATTCCACCCACATCTGCCTAAATAAATAACCCAGAAAACTTCCAGAAGGCTAGCAGAATGGACTCTCTGGAGCCAAGCATAGACAAGAGGTCTACGGAAGAGGGTAGGAAGGGTGGAGAGGTGGCGTGCACTACATGGATTGGTGGGAAGGAGGTGGGGTGATGGAGGGGCAGCTGGCCCGGCAAGGCAGAGCCCCCAAGACTGACTTGCAAAAGCAGAGGGGCAGGACTGCATGAGTTCTGACAGCCAGCAGGACTTATCTGGAATGTTATAAGTCAACAGCTCTGCTCGGAGAGTGGGAGGGAGAGTGGACACCGGGAGGGAGAGGTGTTGAGCCCCAGAAGACAGAGGTCAGCTTGGAGGGAGAACAAAGGCGCTGGCCAGCAGCATCTCCCTCTCCCATCGCCCAGTCAAAATCCCAAAGGGAACCAGTTCCCATCACCAAAATTGCTTCCACCGCACAAACACCCAATGTTGTGCTTCTGTGGATCCATCCCTCCGATGGGCCTGCCTCCCTCCCAGTGCTACAGGGCCCCTCCTGCAGGGGACCACCATCAGCAAAGCGAGCTGAGCCTGCCCCTCCCGCCCCTGTGCACCTTGCAGATCCACCCCAGGTAATACACCAGATCGCATCCAGGCTACACCACAAGCCTGGCAGTGTGCAAGTAGCCCAGACAGGGGCCACACCACGCCACAGTGAGTCCTATCCTGGGAGAGGGGAAGATAAGGTACACACCAGTCTGACTGTGGCCCCAGCGGTGGACTAGGGGCAAACATCAGGTCTGACTGCGCCCCACCCACCAACACAAGTTACTCCAGACAGCACAGGGGAAGTACCCTGCAGTTCTGTGGCACTCCAGGGACTATCCAAAATGATGAAATGGAAGAATCCTCCTCGAAAGAAACTCCAGGAAGTAGCGACAGCTAACGAATTGATCAAAACCGATTTAAGCAATATAATGGAACAAGAATTTAAAATAATGGTCATAAAATTAATAGCTGGGCTTGAAGAAAGAATACAGGGCAGCAGAGAATCTATTGCTACAGAGATCAAGAGAATAAGAAACAGGCATGAGGAGTTAAAAAATGCTGTAAATAAGGTGCAAAATAAAACGGAGGTGACCACAGCTCAGATTGAAGAGACAGAGGAGAGAATAGGTGAATTAGAAGATAAAATTATGAAAAAAGAGGAAGCTGAGAAAAAGAGATAAAAAAATCCAGGAGTACGAGGGGAGAATTAGAAAACTAAGTGATGCAATCAAAGAGAACAATATCGGTATCATAGGAATTCCACAAGAAGAGAGAGAGAAAGGGGCTGAAGGTGTACTTGAACAAATCATAGCTGAGAGCTTCCCTGATCAGGGGAAGGAAAAGGCAGTGAAATCCAAGAGGAACAGAGACCTCCCTTCAGACGTAACATGAATCGATCTTCTACAAGACATATCATAATGAAACTGGCAAAGTACAAAGATAAAGAGAATTCTGAAAGCAGCTAGGGATAAATGGGTCCTAACATACAAAGATAGACACATAACTGTAGTAGCAGACCTATCTACTGACACTTGGCAGGCCAGAAAGGAATGGCAGGAAATCTTCCATGTGATGAACAGAAAAATTATGCAGCCAAGAATCCTTTATCCAGCAATCCTTTATCCTAGTCTGGCATTCAGAATAGAAGGAGAGATGAAGGTTTTCCCAAACAAAAACTGCAGGAATTCATCACCACTAAACCAGCCCTACAAGAGATCCTAAGGGAGATTCTGTGAGTGAAATGTTGCAAGGACCACAAAGTACCAGAGACATCACTACAAGCATGAAACCTACATAGGGTATCAGAATAGATTAAAAAAAAAAAGACCCATCTATTTGCTGTCTACAAGAGACTCATTTTAGATCTGAGGACACCTTCAGATAGAAAGTGAGGGGATGGAGAACCATCTATCATGCTACTGGAAGCCAAAAGAAAGCTGGAGTAGCCATACTTATATCAGACAAACTAGACTTTAAATTAAAGGCTGTAACAAGAGATGAAGAAGGATATTTTATAATAATTACAGGGCCTATCCATCAGGAAGAGCTAGCAATTATAAATGTCTATGTGTCGAATATGGGAGCCCACAAATCTATAAAACAATCACAAACATAAGCAACCTTATTGATAAGAATGTGGTAATTGCAGGGGACTTTAATACTCCACTTACAACAATGGATAGATCATCTAGACACAGGATCAATAAAGAAACAAGGGCCCTGAATGATACATTGGATCAGATGGACTTGACAGATATATTTAGAACTCTGCATCCCAAAGCAACAGAATATACTTTTTTCTTGAGTGCACATGGAACATTCTCCAAGATAGATCACATACTGGGTCACAAAATAGCCCTTCATAAGTATAAAAGAATTGAGATCATACCATGCATACTTTCAGACCATAATGCTATGAAGCTTGAAATCAACCACAGGAAAAAGTCTGGAAAACCTCCAAAAGCATGGAGGTTAAGGAACACCCTACTAAATAATTAATGGGTCAACCAGGCAATTAGAGAAGAAATTAAAAAATATATGGGAACCAATGAAAATAAAAATACAACAATCCAAATGCTTTGGGATGCAGCAAAGGCAGTCCTGAGAGGAAAATACATTGCAATCCAGGCCTATCTCAAGAAACAAGAAAAATCTGGAATACACAGTCTAATAGCATACTTAGGTATTAGGAAATACAAGCAGAGCAGCAAAGACACATCAAACCTAGCAGAAGAAGAGAAATAATAAAGATCAGGGCAGAAATAATACAGAATCCAAAAAACAGTAGAACAGATCAATGAAACCAAGCGTTGGTTTTTTGAAAAAATAAACAAAATTGATGAACCTCTAGCCAGGCTTCTCAAAAAGAAAAGGGAGATGACTGAAATAGATAAAATCATGAATGAAAATGGAATGATTACAACCAGTTCCTCAGAAATACAAGCAATTGCCAGGGAATACTATGAAAAATTATATGCCAACAAACTGGACAACCTGGAAGAAATGGACAAATTCCTAAACACCCACACGCTTCCAAAACTCAAACAGGAAGAGATAGAAATTTTGAACAGACCCATAACCAGTGAAGAAATTGAATCAGTTATCAAAAATCTCCCAACAAATAAGAGTCCAGGACCAGATGGCTTCCCTGGGGAATTCTACCAAGACATTTAAAACAGAGATAATACCTATCCTTTTCAAGCTGTTCCAAAAAATAGAAAGGGAAGGAAAACTTCCAGACTCATTCTATGAAGCCAGCATTACTTTGATTCCCAAACCAGACGGAGACCCAGCAAAAAAAGAGAACAGCAGGCCAATATCCTTGACGAATATGGATGCAAGAATTCTCAATAAGATACTAGCAAATCGAACGCAAGAGCACATGAAAAGAATTATTCACCATGACCAAGTGGGATTCATTCCTGGGCTGCAGGGCTAGTTCAACATTCACAAACCAATCAATGTGATACATCACATTAATACAAGAAAAGATAAGAACCATATGATCCTGTCAATAGATGCAGAAAAAGCATTTGACAAAATTCAGCATCCTTTCTTAATAAAAACCATCGAGAAAGTCGGTATCGAAGAAACATACCTAGACATCATAAAAGCCACTTATGAAAAGTGAAAGTCTGCAAAAAGTGAAAGTTTGACTTCAAATTTGCCAATTTTGATGCCTTTGATTTCCTTTTGTTGTCTGATTGCTGATGCTAGGATTTCCAACACTATGTGAAACAACAGTGGTGAGAGTGAATATCCCTGGCATGTTCCTGATCTCAGAGGGAATACTCTCAGTGTTTCCCCATTGAGGATATTAGCTGTGGGCTTTTTATAAATGGTTTTTATGATGTGGAAGTATGTTCCTCTTATCCCGACTTTCTTGAGGGTTTTAATCAAGAAAGGATGCTGTATTTTGTCAAATGCTTTTTCTGCATCTATTGACAGGATCATATGGTTCTTATCTTTTCTTGTATTAATGTGATGTATCACATTGATTGATTTGTGAATGTTGAACTAGCCCTGCAGTCCAGGAATGAATCCCACTTGATCGTGGTGAATGATTCTTTTCATGTGCTCTTGCGTTCGATTTGCTAGTATCTTATTGAGAATTCTTGCATCCATATTCATCAGGGATATTGGCCTGCTGTTCTCTTTTTTTGCTGGGTCTCCGTCTGGTTTGGGAATCAAAGTAATGCTGGCTTCATAGAATGAGTCTGGAAGTTTTCCTTCCTTTCTATTTTTTGGAACAGCTTGAGAAGGCTAGGTGTTATCTCTGCCTTCAAATGTCTGGTAGGATTCCCCAAAGAAGCCATCTGGTCCTGGACTCATTTGTTGGGAGATTTTTGATAACTGATTCAATTTCTTCACTGGTTATGGGTCTGTTCAAGTTTTCTATTTCTGCCTGTTTGAGTTTTGGTAGTGTGTGGGTGTTTAGGAATTTGTCCATTACTTCCAAGTTGTCCAGTTTGTTGACATATAATTTTTCATAGTATTCCTTGACAATTGCTTGTATTTCTGAGGGACTGGTTGTAATCATTCCATTTTCATTTCATGATTTTATCTATTTGGTTCATCTCCTCTTTTCTTTTTGAGAAGCCTGGCTAGAGGTTTATTAATTTTGTTTAATTTTTTTTTCAAAAAAACCAAACCTCTTTCCTTGATCTGCTCTTACTGTGTTTTTTTTTTTTATTGTGTATTGTTTATTTCTGCCCTGATCTTTATTATTTCTCTTCTTCTGTTGGGTTTTTGTGATATATTTTGATGTTCTGCTTCTATTTCCTTTAGGTGTGCTGTTAGATTTTATATTTTTTCTTGTTGGGATTTTTCTTGTTTCTTGAGATAGGCTTGGATTGCAATGTGTTTTCCTCAGGACTGCCTTTGCTGCATCAAAAAACATTTGGATTGTTGTATTTTCATTTTCTTTTGTTTCAATATATTTTTAAATTCCTTCTGTAATTACTTGGTTTACAATTCATTTCTTTGTTTAGATGTTCTTTCATATCCATGCTTTTGGACGGTTTTCCAGACT